>NC_136915.1:0-7500 GCF_949752795.1 Hyperoodon ampullatus | reverse complement strand
CCCTCGAACACGCAACCGACGCCGGCGGACGGGCGGCGACGGCGGAGGACCACGGAGCGGAACCGCGGCGGGCCCGCGAAGCGAAACACACAGGGACGCGGCCCGGGGGTCGGCAGACGCGACGGACGCGGCAGACGGACGGACGTGGGAGAGAGGGGGCCGACGAGGCGCGGCTGGCTCGGCCCGCCGTCACGGAGACGCGACGACGACCTCACAGAAGCCGTGGCGGCGGCGGCGGGAGGCGGGCGGCCACGCGCCGACGCGAGGGGGCCCGGGGGCCATCCGTAGGGCACGGACGCGAGTCGGCCGCCGGGGCGCGACACGGGGTCTCACCGCCAGAGGCCTCCAGCGCAGGGGCGGTCCCGCGACACACCCGGGACGCCGACTGGCCTCCTCCTCCTCGGCCCCCACCACAGGGTACCCCGCCTCGCGCGGCTCGCGACCACCCACCACCGCCGAACCTCCACGGGGCCGCGGCCGGCCCGCGACAACACTCTCCCGCACGCACACCGGCCGCCCCGCGGGCCCCACACACACGTCCGCCGCGCCCGACTCCCACACCCCGCCTCAGGGACCGTGAGCACGCCACCCGGGGACGCCGCCGGCCGAGGCGGCCGGGGGGACGACACCCTCACGTGGGCGAGGCCAGCTCGGTCCCAACCAAGACGGGGAAGGGGCGGGCACGGAGGGGTGGGGGCGGGTTAGGGCCGGCGGCGACGGGGAGGGGGCGGCGGCACGCGCACACACACACGCACCGAGGGCCGCGGGGCAGGGGCGCGGGGGGCGCTGCCCAGGGAGAGGAAGGGCCGAGACACGACCGGGCCACCAGGAAAACAAGCGCGGGGTCCCACCGCCACACACACGAGGGCGGTCCCACGACGCCTGAGACGCCGGCCGGCCCCAGCCACCCCGGGGCCTCCCACGACCCGGCCCCGCCGCCAGGGCCCGCGTGCGACGTTCCCCCCGCGTGGCACGGAGGGACCCGTCCGCCCACACTCCACACCTCGGCGTCCTCGCCGCATCCGCCTTCATCCAAGTCCGACCCCCGGGGGCTCGTGCCCCAGGGAAACGCTCCCGAGCGAGGCGACCCGCACCGTGCGCCCACACACCGCGCGCCACCCGCCGCAACGCACGGTCAGGGCAGGCGCGACGGGCTCCTCGTGGCTGCGGGACTGGAGAGTCGGGACACGCCCGGGCGTCCCCTCCCCGCCCCCTTGGGCTCAACCACCGGGGTCGCCGCGCGCACACGCGTGCACACGGCCCCGCGCCGGACGCCGGCCTGGCGGGACCCTCCCCCGACTCAGAGGGGGGAGGCGCGGGCCGCGGTAGGCAAAGAGCGGCGCTCGGCCCCACCGCGGGGCCGGCGCGAGCCCGCCCGCCCGCAAAGGCGAGGGACTCTGCCCACGTGCTCTGGCAGTCGCCCTCGTGGCCACTGCACGCTTGGGAGGGGCAGCGGCTGGGGGGTCCGGTACCCCAAGGCTCCCTCTCGGATCGCTAGAGAAGGCTTTCTCACCGACGGGGCGTCATCCCCCACCCATCGTCTCTCCCCCCTCGGGCCCGCGGAGGCGCTCCACGAGCCGCCGCCGAGTCCACGACTGGGCGGGGTGGGGTGGGCTGGGGGGGGTCTGCGGTACGGGGAAAGCACACGGCCCAAAGGAGCGTCCGCGGCCACAGCCAGGGGGCACAACCTCCGCCGTGCCGCCCCCGGGCTTGTCTAGCGGGCCCCGGAAGGAGGGAGCACGCCCGAGAAGCGCGACAGAAACCACCCCCTTCTCACAGAGGCCCCCGGCCCGACACGGCCGCACCCACGCCCGTGTGCCCTGCCCTGGCCACACTCGGTCCCCTCGCAGCACACCGTGCGACGGCGACCGCACCGGGGCAGACGGAAACAGGCGCACACCACGCCTCCCCTTGACCGTCTCGACCCCCCCCCCAGGAGAGCCACTCACGGGACACACCACCGCGGCGGGGACCCGAGGAGCACGCTGGGAAAAGGGAACGACACCACCGCTCGGCCTCGGGCACCTGAGGGACGACCCGGAGCGCTCTAGGGGCACCGCAGAGGACCAAGCAAGGCACGCTCACGCGCCGGCAGGGGCGCGCAGCGCAGCGGCGGGACAGGCCCCCCCCACCAACGCGGGGAGGACCGCTCGCGAGGCACACGCCAAGGAGGCGAAGCAAGAGTGTCTGCTGCGTCCGAGGACCACGGGCCCGCCCACGCCGTGAGGCGGGAGGGCGGGAGGCCGAGGATCAGGGCCGGAGACCACCAGCGCCCGCCTTCCACACACACCTCTCGACAGGTCGGGAGTGCGTGACAAGAGAGGCGAGGGGCACGACGCGGACACAACGAGAAGAGCGGTCCCGCTCGACAAGAACGTCCGTCCCTCGTCTGACGCGACTTCGGCCCGGCCCAGGAGAGCGCGACATCACCACATCGATCAGTCAATCCGGAGAGCCACGGGCCACAGGGCCCCGGAGGTGGGGGAGGGGCACGGCGAGGACCATCACCAGAGGAGCCTGCTTCCGCCTCACCGGCACACCGCCGCCCCACCCTCCTTCTCGGGCAACTCCAGTGGCCGACGACCCCGCGAGGAGAACGCCTGACACGTGGCACAAAGCCTGCGGGGTGGGGTCGTCGCAGCCACCACCGGGTGCCTGCAGCGGGGCGAGGTGGAGTCGCACGGGGTGGAAGACCCACACGCCACACCTCGCGCCCCGCCGCCCTCGGGTGAGCCAGAGACCGGAGGCGGCACCGCGGGTCGGGTCAGCCGGGCACACACACACAGGCATACGCACGAGAGCCGGCGCGCAGGCCCAGGCGGGCAGCTCAAGGGGCTAAGGGGACGGTTCGGGCGCCAGACGGCGGCCCGCGGCCCACAGCCCAGATCCCTGCGTGCGCCCAGTGACCCAAAGTCCTCAGCGACTAGACGCCAGAGAACACCGTGTCAGCACCTATCTGGTGGCAAAAAAGGCCCATTTCGGGCGGAAAATATCACAGCGCCCGGTAGCGGGGCCCATCCACGAATCGCGGGGGGGACCCCGAAACCTCGGTCCGGCCACCTGTCCCCAACTCTTCCCCATCCACACCAGCCCCGGAGCTCTCGGGGGCCACCTGGTCGACCCGAGGAGCGTGGCGACCAAGTGGGGGTGGGGAAACGTGGGGGAGGGAGAGGCGGCGAGCGGGCCGGGGTCGCCCTCCCCGGTTCGCCCGCCCGCGCGGGCAGGTACCGGTCCCTCCGAGTCTCCGGGCGAAGACTCGGTTCAAGAGCAAGAAAATGTCCCACACTCGGCCGCCTCCGACGAGCGGGCCCCACGAGGGAGCGCGCCGGGGCCCGGGCCGCCCTAGCTAGCCGGGCCACCCAGGAAGGAACGGCTCGGGCCGGTCCCCACCCCGGGACTCGCGGTGGAGGAGGGTGGGGCGGGGGAGGGTGAGAAAAAGTCGCGTCCGCCGACCGACCGGGACCCACGTGGGCCCGCTGAAGGGCCGGGTGCGCCCTCCCCGGCCACCCCGCGCGAGCAGGGCCCGGTCCGTCCACGTCCCCGGACACCCAGGGGAGGGAGACTTGAAGAAAACATTTTCCCAGGGAGACGCCCCCCAGGCGACCGGAGCCCACGAGGGACCGCACGCGGGCCCGTGCTGCCTCTCTCTCCGGGTCACCCCTCGCGGCCCAGGCCAACGGTCCAAAGGGTGAGAGGCAGGAGAGAGGGCCCGACCGCCAAGCCACAGTCCTCCGCTCCGGAGGACGCGGAAGAAAGACCCTCTCCCTTGCCACCGCGGCGGCGGCGGCGGCGGCGGCGGCGGCGGCCCGTCCCAGGTCGGGTCGGGTCGGGTGGCCGTGTCGGTCGGTCCCCGCGGCCGGATGCTGGTCGACCAGGCCAGACGGTCCCACACAACGGGCTCGAGAGCGCGGCGACGGTCACAGCCACATAGACCTGCACGCCCAATCTCAAGCGACAGCAGGAGGCGCCCACGCCCGGGCGCCACCGGGACAGTCGCCACCAACGTCGCCCGGCTCACGGAACTCTGCCTCGGGCCCGGCGGCGCAGTCACAACCCTCACGAAGGTCGCCGGAGCTCCAGAGACAAGGGACAATATAAAAGCGGCCACCAGGTGGCTCCCGACAACCGGCTCCAACGTCCCCGGGCCGTGTCCCTGTCGCCGGCCGGCCACCGAGGACGCGGCAGCGCCGGGCCGCCCAAACGCCCGGCCTAAGCCCGGGGCGAGGCGGCGGGCGTCTGGCGCGGCCCTGAGGCGTCCGTCTCGGACGGAGCTAGCTCCCGGGTCGGCACGACACGGCGCCACACCGGCAGCAGACGGGGTTGGCGGGGGGGGGGGGGCGGAAGCTGGGAAGATGTCGCCGGGAGGCTGCCTCAAGGGAGACGACGCGATTCCTCGGCGGGGGGATATCCCACGGAGACGCCGGCGGGGCCCGGGGCGGCCGGCACGGGCTGCCCAGAGGGTCACGAGCAAGATCGCCGGCTGCCCGGACGGACGGACACGGACGGACGGACGGACGGACGGAGGGAGGGAGGGAGGGAGGGAGGGAGAGAGGGAGACAGGGAAGGCGGGGACAGGCAAACCGAAACCAGGCAAGCGCTCAGAGAACAACGCAGGAATTCACCCTTTCTCGAACGGTGGAGGTCTTTCAGAAGCAGACACGCAAAACCCAGAAGCCAGAAAGGAAGGGAAGGGAAGGATACACTCTGACCCCATACGAGTGGAAACAAACATCTGTCTCTGCCTACACGGCGACAAAGTCCAAAGACAACACGCGCGTGCGTGCGTGCGTGGGTGGGGAAATCGCACTTGCGGTCGGTCGCGAGAACGTGGATTTCAAAACGGACTGACCACAGTCACGGGCGGGCGGGGCTGGCTGGGATGGTGAGGCGGGGGTTGGCGGAATGCGGGCGGGCGGGGGAGGGGGCGAAGGTGGAGTCCATAGCCATCCACTAAAGAAAGCGAGCTCCTACATGTAAGGCCAGAAACTATCAAACTCTTAGAGGAACACAGAGGCAGAGAACACTCTATGACACAGATCACAGCAAGATCCTTTTGGACCCACCTCCCAGAGAAATGGAACTAAAAACAAAGATAAACAAATGGGACCCGATGAAACTTCAAAGCTTTTGCACAGCCAAGGAAACCGTCAACAAGACCAAAAGACAACCCTCAGAATGGGAGAAAATATTTGCAAATGAAGCCACTGACAAAGGATTCATCTCCAAAACGTATAAGCAGCTCACGCAGCTCCATAGCCAAAAAACAAACAACCCCATCCAAACGTGGGCGGAAGACTCAAATGGGCGTCTCTCCAAAGAAGATAGACAGACTGCCAACAAACACACACGAAGGAAGGAATGCTCAACGTCATTCATCATCAGAGAAATGCAAATCAAAACTACAATGAGATATCATCTCACACCAGTCGGAATGGCCATCATCCAACAATCTAGAAAACAATCCATGCCTGCCGGAGAGAGTGTGGAGAAAAGGGAACACTCTTGCACTGCTGGTGGGAATGTGAATCGGTACAGCCACTATGGAGAACAGGACGGGAGGTTCCTTAAAAAACTACACGTAGAACTACCATAGGACCCAGCAATCCCACCGCTAGGCCTATATACCCTGAGAAAACCATCACTCAAAAAAGACACAGGCACCAAAATGTTCACTGCAGCTCTATTCACAATAGCCCGGAGACGGAAACAACCCAAGTGTCCATCATCGGATGAACGGATAAAGAAGAGGTGGCACATATCTACAACAACGGCATACTACTCAGCCATAAAAAGAAACGAAACTGAGCTCTCTGTAGTGAGGCGGATAGACCTGGAGTCTGTCCTACAGAGTGAAGTAAGTCGGACACAGAAAGACGGATACCGTACGCTCACACACGTATGTGGAATTTAAAGGGGGGGAAAAAAGGTCATGAAGGACCTAGGGGTAAAACGGGAATAAAGACACAGACCTACTCGAGAATGGACTTGAGGATGTGGGTGGGGAGGGGGAAGGGTAACCTGTGGCAAAGCGAGAGAGAGGCATGGACCTATAGACAGTACCAAACCTCAGGTAGATAGAGAGCGGGAAGCAGCCGCGTGGCACAGGGAGATCAGCTCCGGTGGTGGTGCTCTGTGACCGCCTGGAGGGGTGGGATGGGGAGGGTGGGAGGGAGGGAGACGCAAGAGGGAAGGGATGTGCGAACAGATGTACGCGTACGACTGATTCACTTTGTTCCAAAGCAGAAAGTAATAATAAAAAGAATAAAAGAAAAAAAGAAAAGAAAAGAAACTGAGTTCCGACACATCTGCACGATGCAACACCCTGAGTGCGAGTGTGTGCGTGTGCGTGCGTGCGGGGGTGCTCGTGTGTGTGTGGGGGGGGGGGAGTGCGGTAAGTATTGACAGCAACGAACTGTCGTCCCACAGAGACCACACCAAGTCATACCAGCAAAGAAGTCAAGCTGTAGAACTACTCTGGCCTTTAAAACAAAGGAAAAAGCGTGTACGTATAGTATACATACGTATATTACACATGCTTGTGGCCTACGTATACATGGACACATAAAGGCCTAGGACAAGCCCGGGCACATCCCGTAGTAAGGGGAGCCTATCCAAAACAGACCAAGGCCTCACACACCTCAGCCGCCAGAAAACAAGCAACCCAGTGAGAAAAGTGGGCTGGAGGCTCGAACAGAAAAAAAAAAAAGAAAAGAAAAGAAAGAAGCACAACAACAAAAGAAACAAAACTAAAACACAAAACTTTTTTTTAGTTAAAAAAATAAATGGGGGAACACAAAAAGCGCACGCATTTCTCTTGACAAAGAGATTCGGACAGGCCCAGGATCTGGAGTTGCGACAGCAAGATCGTAACAGCAGAAAAAGTGGCTCCTGATCGAACACGTATATTTCAAGCTGAGAGAGACCACCACCACCACCACCACCACCACCACCACCACCGTGGCATGCTGGAGGACTCAGACATGTCACCTGGTGGGTGACAGAATGGCTCTCCGACAAAGGACAGCAGTATGGAAAACACTATGGAAGTCCCTCAAAACATTGCACAGAAAACTACCATGTGACCCCGCGACTCCAGTGAGTGCCCACGGAGGGGGTAAAGAAGACATGTACATGTCTATCTGTACCAACACCTATACGAATGTAGAGATAGGCAGGGACACACTGTTAGCGCTCTCTGTGTGTCCGTACGTCTATATCTATGAGAGAGCGAGAGCGAGAGCGAGAGAGACAGAGAGAGAGAGAGAGAGAGAGAGAGAGAGAGAGAGAGAGAGAGAGAGAGAGAGGGAGAGGAGGGAGAGAGAGAGAGAGGAGGTAGAGAGAGGGAGGGAGAGACAGGGGGAGAGAGAGAGAGAGAGAGGGAGAGGGAGAGGAGGGAGAGAGGAGGGAGAGAGGGAGCAGGGAGTGAGAGAGAGGGAGAGAGAAAGCAATATGACTCAACCATACAAGGGAATGAAATCTTGCCATCCGCATGAACATGGA
>NC_136914.1:230448076-230449670 GCF_949752795.1 Hyperoodon ampullatus | reverse complement strand
ACCCTAACCCTAACCCTAACCCTAACCCTAACCCTAACCCTAACCCTAACCCTAACCCTAACCCTAACCCTAACCCTAACCCTAACCCTAACCCTAACCCTAACCCTAACCCTAACCCTAACCCTAACCCTAACCCTAACCCTAACCCTAACCCTAACCCTAACCCTAACCCTAACCCTAACCCTAACCCTAACCCTAACCCTAACCCTAACCCTAACCCTAACCCTAACCCTAACCCTAACCCTAACCCTAACCCTAACCCTAACCCTAACCCTAACCCTAACCCTAACCCTAACCCTAACCCTAACCCTAACCCTAACCCTAACCCTAACCCTAACCCTAACCCTAACCCTAACCCTAACCCTAACCCTAACCCTAACCCTAACCCTAACCCTAACCCTAACCCTAACCCTAACCCTAACCCTAACCCTAACCCTAACCCTAACCCTAACCCTAACCCTAACCCTAACCCTAACCCTAACCCTAACCCTAACCCTAACCCTAACCCTAACCCTAACCCTAACCCTAACCCTAACCCTAACCCTAACCCTAACCCTAACCCTAACCCTAACCCTAACCCTAACCCTAACCCTAACCCTAACCCTAACCCTAACCCTAACCCAACCCTAACCCTAACCCTAACCCTAACCCTAACCCTAACCCTAACCCTAACCCTAACCCTAACCCTAACCCTAACCCTAACCCTAACCCTAACCCTAACCCTAACCCTAACCCTAACCCTAACCCTAACCCTAACCCTAACCCTAACCCTAACCCTAACCCTAACCCTAACCCTAACCCTAACCCTAACCCTAACCCTAACCCTAACCCTAACCCTAACCCTAACCCTAACCCTAACCCTAACCCTAACCCTAACCCTAACCCTAACCCTAACCCTAACCCTAACCCTAACCCTAACCCTAACCCTAACCCTAACCCTAACCCTAACCCTAACCCTAACCCTAACCCTAACCCTAACCCTAACCCTAACCCTAACCCTAACCCTAACCCTAACCCTAACCCTAACCCTAACCCTAACCCTAACCCTAACCCTAACCCTAACCCTAACCCTAACCCTAACCCTAACCCTAACCCTAACCCTAACCCTAACCCTAACCCTAACCCTAACCCTAACCCTAACCCTAACCCTAACCCTAACCCTAACCCTAACCCTAACCCTAACCCTAACCCTAACCCTAACCCTAACCCTAACCCTAACCCTAACCCTAACCCTAACCCTAACCCTAACCCTAACCCTAACCCTAACCCTAACCCTAACCCTAACCCTAACCCTAACCCTAACCCTAACCCTAACCCTAACCCTAACCCTAACCCTAACCCTAACCCTAACCCTAACCCTAACCCTAACCCTAACCCTAACCCTAACCCTAACCCTAACCCTAACCCTAACCCTAACCCTAACCCTAACCCTAACCCTAACCCTAACCCTAACCCTAACCCTAACCCTAACCCTAACCCTAACCCTAACCCTAACCCTAACCCTAACCCTAACCCTAACCCTAACCCTAACCCTAACCCTAACCCTAACCCTAACCCTAACCCTAACCCTAACCCTAACCCTAACCCTAACCCT
>NC_136914.1:227138076-227188076 GCF_949752795.1 Hyperoodon ampullatus | reverse complement strand
TTGATTCAACTAACATTTTGGATGCTCTGTGTTCCCTTCAAAATCACTTTTGGTTTGTGTGACATTCAGTCAGTTACTGACTGTTGATACTGAATAACTTTTAATACTATTTTTTAATCGCATGATGGGAAACATCTTCCTTAGATATGCAGAAATGTACTCTTTAATTCTTGTCTGAGTGAATGTTCTCTTATGTTTGGTTAATTAAAATATGTGCTGAGATGACTGATACCTCTCTAACCCAAGAGAAGTATGTGATCATTTGATATTCTAGAAGCATGAGAGGAGGCGAAAAATGTAAAAACATTTGGTTAATGGGTTTACTAAGTTTGTTTGAATCAGGAGGATTGCAGCTCCATTTACGCTAGGCGTAAATGCTTTGGAGCATTAATTAATAATAATCTTCATTGTTGATGAAAAATCTGCTCTGCTTCTAAATTCAAAGATTTGACAATTTTATAGGAATTTTAATCACCTTCCATGCTAGGGATTTTAAGGTAAGGATAGTTTTATGTAATGACAAATAGAATATACATTTTTAGCATTCTTAAGAGAGCTGTCACTTATCATGACAAATACTATTTGCGTTTTGTTGCTTGATGTAAATCTTTGTGAAATGACTGCAGTATTGGCACAATCTCCAGTTTAAGGCGTATTTCTAGGGGAAAAAATGAAGAGTTTAGTGTTCACTAGGGCAAGTTGTGTTAATCAGAGAAAGAAAAATACCGATAGGAGGGGAATATCTTCAGAGTGATGGAGTCTTTCGCAACTGAGATGTGTTTCAGTTTCATAATGATAATCATTTCTGTGGCGTGTGTGTTGCCTCCTAAAATTAGTTGCTTACGTTGAGTTTCTAGCCCGTGTTTCCTCTTGAGTATTGCAGAATAAAATATCCCATCAAATCGGTGAGTCAGTCTACAGGTCCCCATCAGCAATGTCATCACTTGGTTAGTTGGCTTAAAAAAGAATTATATACAATGTGCTTTGCCGGCTCCTTGTGGCCTTTGGATACATTTAGCAGGTTCTGACCAGATAAGGCATATTTGTCCTGAGGATATAAACCAATAATTCCAACCTGAATTGAGATCAATGGGCCCACATTTGTTCTAACCCACACCGAGCCTCTTCTGGCACACTGAGACTGCTTTTCTGTGTTATGAGAGCAGAGAGGTAGGCTCCCTGCTCTGGCAGGGAAATCACATTCTATAGACTCCGATGCCTTAAGTCAATTAATTACACAATTCAGTTTAGTTATCTTTCAGAAGCATTAAATACTCACGAACAGCATGGAAGACCCCTCTGTGAAAAAGAGGGGGGGAAAGTGAGGATATTTTGCATTACAAAACTGTTATAATTTATGGTGAAGGTTTCACTTACGTTAACTGTATTCTTCTTGGTGAAACAGTGCCTTTTTTATAGCTTCACAAATATAATTATACTGTGGCATATTTAGAATAATATAACCAATGGGGTAAAGGAGAAACGTAGCACTGTAAAGGAAAAATCGTGGTCAGTAAAGGGATGCTGCAGAAACAAGCATCTGTGGTAGATGGTGGTGAGATGCAGAGAGCCAGATGCAGGGAGGGGGAAGGCGTGTGTGTGTGTGTGTGCTTGCACACCCATGCACACCCCCCCACGTATATACGTGTGTGTACACCCATGCACACACCCACATACATGTATATATGTGTGTACACTCATGCATGCATACCCATGTTTCTGTATATATGTGTGTGTATACATGCACAAATATATATATATATATATATATATATATATATACACACACATAAATTTTTAGGGTATTGCTGAAAAGGAAGGGAGTATCATTTTCCTCATGGAATAATGTTTTCTGGGAAAACACAAAAGCAGATGGTCTTCATTAGGAACACCCATTGTCCACATATCCCAACTATGAACAGATAAATCTCTCCTGTTTCACCCGTACATTCCAAGGGCTGTAAATGATTACAGGATGTTGGTGTAGCTGCTAAACCAAAGCCACACGCTGCCTCTCGCCCACCTCCCGTGCCATCCTGGTGTTTCCCGGGCCTCGGGAAGCGCCCAGGAGGGTCCACGTTCCTACCTCCCCTTCCGTGCTGGCCCTCAGTGGACCAGAGGTGCAGGTCCAACTGTTGCAAAGTGGAAAGACCGATCGGGGAGGTGGCAGGCGCCGGGCGGGGTGACCGTCCAGAGGGGCCGGGTCCCACACTGTGTGCTCCGGGCCGTGCCGGGGGCGTGCTCGGCAGGGCGGTTCCAGATGGCCCCGTCTCAGGCGCCCTACTTGCTGGCATCTCTGTGGCAGGCAGTGCCCCCTCCCCAGTAAGTCTGGTGTGGGGTCTGTAGCGTTCGGGAGACTTTATCGTTCCAAGTCTGTCCTGCTTTCCTGTCTGGAAGCCAGACATCTGTTTATCCCATTTTCTTTCATACAGAGTTTGGAATAGCTTTAGTTTGGGGGGAGGAGGGAGTTTTGTCATATTTAACAGCTGTTACAAAATTTCAACCCTGTGGGCTCTGAAAATACTTTTCAGCTGACCTCAGATTTTTTATACATAATTGACATTGGGTTGTAGAAAAATATTATTGACTTAACCTCTCATTGTCTGCGATTTCACATGGTCCTGAGTCAGGAGAGCTAACTATCCACAGTTTTAACCCCCCCTCCATCCACCAGCCCTCCAGAGCCTTCCTTTGATTCATTTACGAGTTTTAAGTTTACACCTTTAAAGTGATTGCAGAACGGTAGCTGAAGACCGATTGGAGATTTTCTTTCTTTCTTTCTTTCTCTCCCTTTTTTTTTTTTTTTTTTAGCCAACAGTGTTTCCTTTCACTTCCTGTCACAAAGGTCAAAGAGAGCCGACCTTTGCTGGCAGTCCTCCTCACTGAATTATTCATGGCATTGACTTTTTGTCAGCACACACAGTTGTGCTCTGGGACATTTTATTCATTTACCTCATTTAAAGCGCCTTTCTGCACCTGTTCAAGTATTAATATCATGTAATTTGGGCCTAATGCCGATTTTGCTGAACACTCATTATATTTTTTATTAGCTATATTTCCAAACGATTATGTATGATTATTACCAAGCCTTACAAACAGCACCGGGTTATTCCCTAGCCCCTTACATCTTCTTGTCAGGTTGTTTTCAGAAGCGGGGAGGATAAACATTTGACCAGTCCCAATGTTTTTATTCCTTCTCCCTCTCCAAGCAGAGAACTTAAGGCTCCCTCCCTCATGGCTTTGCACGAGCGTGATTAAATCCAACTCCGAGGGAGCTGTACAAATGCCAGCATTTATAAGGTCAACGCTTTTGTTAAAAATGCTATGTAAATGAGGATCTGCAAAAAGGGACATTAAATAAAATTAAATTCATTGTCTTCTTTAATGTCATTTACATTTTGGCTAAGCCCCGGCCTGTCAGGGAGGATTTTAAAAATAATTTTAATTACACATCATTTAGGGATCCAAGGTTTTCTCTTCAGTAGCATTTGGATAACCTGCACAACGGAGGCTGTTTATTAACTTCTTAAATGACAACTTGTCATTTCATCTGCATAACGCAATGAAAACAGTATAGTTTGGTGTTAATTTCTCCTTCTCGGTTTTCTGAAAGAGGTGAATATAATTATCAGCCAACAGGCCTGGGATCCCCGAGTCTTTCTCTGGGTGTTGGCTGTGTGTTTGAGACGCTCTTTCGTTCAGGATCTGTTTTAATACATTGGGGCTTCAGCGAAGGGAAAATATTAGCTAGAAATTTGGCAACGTGAACGCACACTTTGGATGAATGGACGTGGCTACAAAGAATCTGATTTTGCCTGGCACTGGCCCCATTTGGCTTCTCCGTGCTCAGGTGTGAATGGCTGTTTTATTCCCTGGCATGCCAGCAGAGAGAGGCAAAAAGTTCAGCGTGCTCATTCATCCTTTAAACATTTTTTTCCCCATAAACTTCTGAAAATAAACAGAAAAGGAAGAGCCGCATTATTGAGCCACAATGACATGCTTTCATTTCAAGGGGGAGACACCAGAAACAGTCCCCACTTTGTATATTTTCTCCCTGGAAGCCCCGGGATTAGAGAGTTGACATCACACACGCTAAGTCTGAGGCTGCCCGCCACTGTATGCCAGCGTGCAGTCGCCGGCCACAGCTATACAGAGCCACCGCCAGGCCCAGCGCCTGCATCTCTGGTCTAGGCCCGGGAGGCCTGCAGAGATTTACGGCCGCCTGGCCTGGCTGAGGACTCCACGGCCAGGTCCGTCGAAGGACGGCTTTTAGAACCAGCCGCACACCCATCAAGACTTCCGGAACGCTCTGAAGCAGCTCTTATGCTCATCCGCCTGTGCAAGGGAGAAGCCTCCTCGGAGCTGCCGTGCACAGGAGCCCGGGAGCAGCATGCTGCTGGGTAGGCACATGCAGGGTGGTGAGGGGAAGGGCCGAACGCAGGGCTGTCAGAAGCTATAGTCCGGGAGGTATGTTGACGCAAGCCATGCCGCGCCTCTGCGGCAGCCTTATCAGGTGAAAAGCAAAGATACTGCCAGTGCCTGTAATTGTGTTAGGATGGCTTGGATGAATTGGATTACCTTATGGAAAGCCGTCCAAACTCTGGGTTCTGTTACGCATGCTTACAGGAAGCAAATAATTACTCTCTGTGCACCAGAAGATAATTGGGGCTGGCCAGAGGCCTTCTCGAGCCGCCGAAGAAAGCGGGAGAAGCTGGCCCCGTCAGAGCACTCGGAGGCACACCAGGAGGACAGGGACCCTGGCTGCAGAGCGGTGGTGCACGTGGATGGTGTAATTTTCGGCTACTTTTCGAAGATGGTGCATAATGTATCAGAATTCAAACTAACGGTGGCAACGGGAGTCCCGTTGCAGGAGATAAAAATCCCCAGCTCTAATGATGGAAATTGTCGTTGCAGACAGGAAGTGATTGACAGGTCGGGGTACAGGAAGTGAAAACTCAAGGAGCTTAACCTGTACTTGGCAAAGCTTCTGGAGCTCACACTCGGGGAAAATGAAAACCATTCACTCCGTCAGCTTTGCCAGAACACAAGCTCCTCTTGTTTGTTTATCTTCAGAGCAAATCTCCCAAAAATGTTTGTGGTCAAAACTCTATATAGTGAGACATTATGCTGGTATTATTAATGCTTTAAAATAAAAATATGGCTGTAATTTAGAAAAATAAGCAGAGGAATTTTATGTGTTCTGGGTTTTCTTGGTTGTATTTTATAAGCTTCTTAGACTTGGGGGTAACTAGCGTTCATTAGATTGTAGAAGCTTGAGAAAACTGTTTTCAGAACTGTTGCTTCAGAGAGGTCAGTGATATCTGCCAACGTAATAAATGCTATGAAGTTGCAAACAATTCCATGAAGAGCACTGCGGGGGGTGCGGGGCGGGGAGGGTGGGGAGGGGTGGCAATAGGGAAACTCTTATTTGGTTGTTTCTGAATCACTCATTTCCCCTTCCCTTTAAAAACAAAACAAATGAAAAATATCCCTCTGTAATTCCTTCGCTGGAAGTTGCTCAGCTAGAAAATGCTCAAAATGCACGCTGGCCCTCGGTGCCAGAGTGGATGGAGCGCATCCTCTGAGCACAGCGGCGGGGGGAGCGCCTGGCTTTCCCAGTAATTCACTAGGAAATGAGTTTAACATGTACGGAAAGGAAGGGGCTCCAGCGGTGTTGTTGTAGGACCCAGAGCCCAGGCCCCGCTGGCGGAAGGAGCCGGCTCCAGAGGGTCTCTGCTGACCGGGAGTCCAGGGCTCAGCTCACACATCTGGGGAGGGGCCGAGCGCTCGCCCAGACAGGCAGCTCCAGCCGCGCCCCTCCCCGCCCCTCCCCTCCCCGCCTCCCTGGTCGCCTGTATTTTCCCGTTCCCTCTCTCTCAGCAGAAGGCAGTTGGGGGCAGGGTGCCATGTTCAAACAAGACAAAAACTTGGGCAGTGTTTAAGGCCCTAAAAACGTGCGGCGTGGCGACGACGCATTTCCAAAGGGCGGAAAGACCAGCCTTGACCGTCGAAGCCCGCCCTCCGAGGAGAGGGTTTCCACAGTGGTGTCGGACAAAACCCGCACGACCTCACCCTTGCTGGGGCTTTTCACTGAACTAGAAAGCTTTCGCAGAAATGGCCAGTCTGGACGTGATGGAGGGGCTGGGCACGGGGCTGGAGCCCGCGCCAGGTCCGGGGCCATCTGAGGGTGACATCTGTGCAGCACAAACGTGGGATTTGATTACGGGCGCGAGGGCAGCCCGCTTCCCAGGGCGTGCATGTGGGGGCAGTGCAGCCAGGCCACCCCGACTCTGGGCTGAGACAGGGCCTGCACAGAAGGCCCAAGGCGGCAGAGCGCCCCCTTTTAGTTTACATTAACACCCTGCAAAGCCACTTGGCAGGGGGGAGGGGTCGGGAGTGCTTGCCTCCAGTCCTGTCCAGGAGGGGGTTCCTCCTTGAGGGTCCCCTAAGTTTTCTAAGACCTTCAGCATCGGGGTGTGGGGTGTGGCCTGCAGGCACTATTCTGACAGGTTCATGCCGGCATCCTTTCCAAGGTGTCATGGCTGGGGACCACATGTCCAGGCTCCGTAGGATGACATCCCATGGCCAGGAGGAAAGCCTGGGAGACACAGGCGGGTGCCGGGGACGGGTGGTCATCGGGCAGGGACACTGAAGCCACACCTGCCCCAGTGACAGTCCACCCCAACCTGGCATTTCTTCCTCTGCATCTGATGTAGATTCCGAAGTGCTCTGACAGTATTTTTAGAAAAATTAATAGACTATTTTTGAGAGCAGCTTTAGGTTTACAGAAACATGAGCAGAAGTTAGTCCCTATGTTAACACCCCCTCCTTTTCCCTCTTGGTACCATCTTGCATTGGTGAGGTGCATTGCTACAATGGGTGAGCCAACGTCGATCCATTGTAATTAACTGAAGTCCATACTTTACATTAGGGTTTACTCTGGGTGTTGTATCTTCTGTGAGTTTTGACAAATGTATGGTGACATGTGTCTGCCGTTACGGTGTCCTGCAGGATAGGATAGCTTCTTTCCCGGCTCTACAAATCCTCTGTGCTCCGGCTCTTCATCCCTCCCTTCCCCTACCCTGTGGCAACCACTGATCTTTTTACTGTGTCCATAGTTTTACCTTTTCCAGAAAGTCATGGGGTTGGAATCGCACAGTATGTAGCCTTTTCAGACTGGCTTCTTTCATTTAGAAAGATACATTTAAGTTTCCTCTATGTGTTTTTGTGGCCTCATAGCCACTGTAATACTTTCTGGATTTCATTTTTTTTTTTTCTTCTTAAAGGTTTCTGGACAATATTTTTCCTTTCATTTAATGTCCTGGCATTTTTTTGTGATAAACTCGTATACTCCTGAGCTTATGGAAGTACATAGTGATGTTTAGATGTCGTTTGTGGGGTTCTTGAGATTTTGGAAGTTTACATGTCCCACCCCATTAAAAAAAAAAAAACAGTTGACTCCTTTGCAAAGCAATGAAAACATTTAAACTTTTCACCAAGAATTTATTTAAGTGGCATGACTCAGTTTTGCTTATTTTCTGGTTTTTTTCCCCCTAAATAATACTTTTTGGGGATACGTAAATAGCGTAGGCCATAAAAGGAGAATGATTAAATTATTGGGAAGGCAAATGTGCATAAAAACGGAATGAATTCGGCATTGAGTGTAGTTGTTGGCTTTTTTGGTTTAATAAATTAAACTACAAATTTTCCTAATTGCCAAACAAAATGTTAGGCCAGCTTTAGCCATTGCTGACAGTAAAACACAACATAAAACCTGCTGAGAGTTATATGTGGTATTTAATACGAGACAGAGTAATGCACGGGTTTTTATGGTTAAGTATGAATTCACACCCACAGCATTTGTTTCACATTAGGAAAGGTTTGTAAATCAGATCAGCGTGCGGGGATGGGGTGGTCCCGGCAGCCTCTCTGTGTCTCTCCTTCCTGATATTTGGTTATTGGAAATGTTGCCAAAGGGAGCTCCCCGTCCATTTCCATTTTCTCAGTGAAGCGATTCGTCCTCTGACATCAGGAAGATTGGGTCAGGAAATAAGTGGGGGATCGGATCAGACGTGATGCTCATCCCCACCATCCGAGGTCGTGGGCCGGATCCGGGCAGCGGCCATCAGTTACTGAGACGTGGGCTGCCCATTGGTCCTTGGCCAGCGGGGGCCCCAGGGAAAGGTGGGAAGGCTCTGGGAAAGTGCTTTCAGGGGGAAAAAAATGGCAATAACTATCATTTATTAAATTTGACAAGCGGGTTCTAAATATAACAGCCCTTTCCCCAAAGATCATTACTTTGAACAAATAAATGAGTTATGCAAGTTAATAAACGGCTACGTTTCCCATCCAGAGGTGTGCCTTTGTGTGGCTCAGAAATAGATCCTGCTCTCTCCCGCTGCCCCAACAAATGACTGACTCTCTCCCTCTTCTGCTGGTCACCCAAGCTTTTGTGTTGGACTCGCTGCCCTCACGGAGTCTGTAGCACGCAATGGCAATCTAAGAAAAGCTGTACAGTAAAAATAAACTTGCCCTGGTTCTGAATAATATGACACAGAGATACGCTTTATAGTTTTAAAAAGGCTTTCAGACGTGATGGTGAATAAAGCAACGTCTCCAAGTATATTTTAACTTTAAGGAAAAAAAAATTGGCTCTTACAAGTCTTGCGGTCAGAAGCGTATCTGCTGGGCCAGGGGTATTTGTCATGACAAGTGACTGCTGCTTGTATTTCCTAAGACCCCATTATAATTATTCCCAGCAATTATAGCATCCAGAACCCCACTCCAGCCCCAAACACATTTGTTCCCATTTATTAGACCGCGAGCAGTAACTAATTTACATTGTTTCAGAGTTGTGTGTTATGGTAATTTACTGCGTGCGCTGGGGGTCAAACAGAGTTGACCAGTCGGCAGGGCAGACCCGTGCAAGGCAGGGACGGAGGGTCTGAAGGCAGCAAAGCCAGGGGCATGTGATTTGAAAACCGCTCCAGTCTTTTTAATCACGTTTTGATTTATTCTCTGTTACACTACTTGCTTTACTCTTGCCCCTTTTCTGTTTTTGAACAAATCGGAGCCGGGAACAGGTTTTTTTTTTTTGAAGGAAATGGAAGCGATATCTTCTAACGAGCGGAAACTTTTACTAATGCCCTGAATAAAATATTTGTCAGCGGCCTCCACTAAACGTAAAAGCACTCCACAGAGGAAACAATGCCTCAACTGTTCCCTTCTCATCATAGCAGGTTTCGTTATCAAGTTGAGGAAAAAGGCTTGTTTAGGCGAAAATAATGATCATAAATAGAGCTGTATAGTGGGGCTCAGAGGAGGTGGTGACAGTGCTGCTATCAAGACCTGCAATTCCAAGGAAATATGAGTGTTCTGATCCAGGGAAGCAGTAATTATCTTTTTGTGAAGAATGTACAATGGTGTTGGATGATGAATTGATCGCAGATTGGAAGCGTGGTTTAACTGTCATGTACGGAGATAAGAAGGAGCCCCGGGATTGCTCATCGCTTCTGCTAGTTCACAGCCAGCCAGTTTATTAGCACAAATCCCAAATGTTTAGTAAACTCATTAGGTCCCATCTAATGCTAATTTATCATCCTAGATGGAACCCTAGCAGTGGAGGCCGAGGACTGTGCCGAATCCGCGTGATTTACAGAGCTTTCTGATCAATCACCTTCTTTGCACTGGCCATTTTTCTTCAAATGCTTTAAACGGGCCTGAATGATCCATAGGATTAGGCCCTGGCAGTCGGTTAGGGTTCTCCCGAGTTATCTTCCCCGTGATGGTTATCTGAAAGGTTACGAAATCCTATACAGGCTGACGTGCGGGGGCGGGGGGTAGGCGTGGGGGGCACTTTGGTTTTGAATTGCTTTGCCATCTCCCCCCACTTTCTCGCCTCTTCCTCCACCTCCAGCAAGCACTGCCCCCACGCCAACCCTCCCCATTTTTCCTTTTCCTTTTACCATCCAGCCACAGAGTCGAATTCAAAGAATTTCCTTGCAAAATCAGTTTACGGAGAAATGCATCATGGTCCATAAATGTCAAGTACAGTTTATTCTAAACTTCAGACAGTGTTTTTCTTTTAAAAAATCAAGCTTTAAATGCCCAGTTCTCCTGACATTTTCGTACATATTCTATAGTGTTTTCGAAGAGGATAATAACCTTTGCTTGATCCTAGGCAACAGCTGCAAAGATAATGAAATTCTTATGATATTTCACCAGGTAAAATGTGAATTGCAGAAGAAAAGCTATTGAATTTTTATGGATCTTAATCGCATAAAATGAGATTCATGGGGCATACGTATAACTATACTCGGTGGACCAGCAGCCTGCAGTTGCAGGAGGGATGGCTGTGCGGTGTGAGGGGCGCTCCAGCTCCCGCTCAGAAAATGCTCCCCAAACGTTGCCTTCAGCTTGCCCTAAGAGTGATAATGAAATATGACAGAAATTTCCTTGTGCTGGATCAGTGGCAAGAGAGGTCCTGCACGGCCTATATTAGTTCATCTGACTTATGTTCCAGGTCTTGATTTACCTGATGATTAAAAACTTCTGCAGGTTTGCTCACCAATTGAAATCAGATCTCATCTGCAGCCAGTGGTATTGATCCCTATTTAACATCAAGGCTCAGAATTGATTGGCATTGATTAACAATAAAAATGCTCTCCTCCGCGTCCAGCTGCCAGGCCGCTCTTCTGAACGAAGTGCACTCTGGTCCTCTCCTCACTGACCAATCTGAAAAGAGACATGGCCCCTCCCGCAAACAAACAGTATATTTTAATGTTATTGTAACGGGATGCTGGACTGGCAGTGCAAATTGATTTTATTCTTGTTGTATAAGATAAATATCTTTAATAAACTTCTCATTTTATTTAGGATTTTACAGGAATAACTTGATTACTAGAATAGTGATATTTTTCTTTTCCCACGCTGTGAAAAATGGATTAAAACATAAAGGCTGTAATAACATAACACTAGAAATGAAATGTTAATCAACTCAGAAATCATGCACAGGGTGGGAAAGTCGGGGTGGGGGGCATATTTCACCCATGGAGACTCACGCTGCACCTTGCTTGCCACAGTTTCACGGAGCGTTTTACAGTTTTGACTGGGTCTGCTAGCCCAGGCCTGTCCTGTGCTGGAGGCCAGCTTCCCTCCATAATGTCGTGCGAACATATGGTCCCAAAGAACTCGGCACGGAAAAACTGCTCAACAGAATCCAACCCCGAAGCCTTAAAAAGAGACTGCGTGTGTGTTTCTGTTGTGTTTCACTCGCTAGCATAGAGACAGCCTGTCCAGAGAATTTCTAACCATTCCTTTGACTGAGAGCAGAGAGAGAAGAACCTGTATTTGGGAAAATCAGTAAGAAAAGTCTCGCACACTGAAACTTTGGAGACGCGTGCTGGGGACTTGCCTCGTTCCCGAGCCCGACTGGTAACGCTGGCCAGCCGTTGGCGCTCATCCTGAACGGCCAAGGGCGCTGGAGGCCAGGTCCAGCTGCAAGAAATTATCCAATCTCTAACATCCAGAAGTTTACAGTTATATAATGATGGAGAAAACCACAAATCCCCAGGGATGTCAAATTTTAGCTATACTTTTAAAATGAAATTATCCAGCCAAGCCTATAAGACAACCTTCTTGTACTTAAGACAAAAACGACAATCTGGAATTCATTTTTTTGTGTGTGTGTGTGATAGGGCAAATCCAATTTGCTTCTTTAACTGTTGATTAAGGAATCAGTTCTACAAGGCTGTCCCCTGTAAGTATTTGCTGTTTATTTGTCTGTGGAGAGCCGCTGGAATCCCCTCCAACTGGGAACGCCGGGTCAGGCACGGCTGTAATGAAGAGCCGCCTGGCAGCGTGCAGACACCCTGACTGGCCTTGTTTGTGTGGAAGAAATAGTTGGCTTTTTGTGCAGCCAGGGGAGCTGATAGTCACTTCCCATCAGGCAGGCGGAGCAGCTGAGAATGGAGGACAGAAACCTGTCTTCTCTGCAGCCGTTCTCTGAGAACATGGAAGAAAACATCCCTTAGAAAGCAATAAATAAGTAAATGCCATAAATTAGGATGTATCTTGCTCTGAGGTCCACTGGACTCATGTCGGTATGTGTGGCCAGTGTCAAAGGAGCACGGAGGTGGCTGGCTTCAGGGCGGACTCCCGTCACCTGAGCGCTCTGCACACAAACATGGCTTCCCCTCACTCCCGGTTAAATTTGCACGCAAGGAATGGCCGTTTTGGTCTTCTAAAATCCGTTGCAAATACTTAATACGATTTTCCACTGAGTGCATTTAAAAATACGATCTTGTCGATGATAGATTGAAATGCAGTCGCCAGATCTGCAAACAGGAAGTGTTATATAGAAGAAATAAATGTTATCGTTACACGCATTAAAAAGCAGAGATCCTGTCTCTGGAATGCTCCCTGTTTGGATGAGGCAGATCCCCATTCCCCCATCCCCACAGGGCCTGAATTATCTGTTTTGCAGGGCAGCTTCACCTGGCAGGTCCAGAGCTCTGAGGTGCCTGTCACTGTCGTGTGGTATGAAGGCTGTCCTTTCAGGCACATGGTGGCTGGGAGCCCTGGGAAAGTGGACATGGGGATGCTTAGATTTGTTTTCTTTTGTTTGGGAGATACTTAACTAAAAGCCACCCCCTCCCACAGCGTCAGTGCTAAATACCTTTTCTGTTTTTGTGATTTCGGGGGACGGTTATTTTTGTTAATGCATCTTATATTGCTGTCCTGGGATAGACATCACCAGAGTAAAGAGAGTCCTGGGCCACCCAGCCGTTTCCCCATCAGGAAGACATTCTAAAATCACTCGACATCCACAAAGACACGCATCCCCCAGATACAACCACAGTTTTGTCTTCCTGAACTTGTAAATGAAAAGCGGTTGATGCACAGGGACCTATAGTTAGCAGCCGGAGGCCCGTGTGCCTCCAGTGGGCGGCCAGGCTCCCCTGACGATGTGGGCGTTTGTCTTGTAGCTGGAGGGACGTGAGGGCTGGGAGCTGGGACCACCGCTGTCTGGGGCTGGGACCAATGTGTCCACGTTGGTGGCCGTGCAGCTGCCAGGTCCTCGTGTGTCGGCCCGCTCCCTGCCTACCGCACCCCCCCATCTGGATGGGGACCCTACTCTGTGCCCGGCCATGGGTGCCCAAGCCAGTGTGTGCTCTCCTCCCATGGGAGGCTGGACTTCCGCAGAGTCTCTTGTTGGTGCTTCCACCCAGGTCCGGTCTGCTTCCAGGACTCCTTCCAGAGGGCGGCCTGACCCTGTCACCTCCGGAGTCAGGCTCCTCCGAGGACTGCCGTGTCCACCTGGCCCCTCCTTCTGGCGTCCCTCCGAGGTGGAGTGTCCTGCTCACCTCTTCCGCCTCTTTCCCCGCTCCTCGCTACCTGCACGCGCGGCCATCGTGAGGGCCCAGCCCTTTGGGCAAGGAAAGCCCTCCCACCTCCCGCTTTCTGAGACCCTGGAGCCCGTGTCACACGCTGCATCCCAGGGGCCCCGCAACTGTGGACCCGAGCCACCTCTCCTGTAACTCTGTGGCCCCAGCACCTCTCCTCCAGCCCAGGTCTGGGTGCCATTCCTGGGTGATGGGTTCCCTGGAAAGCCCAGCCCATGGCCCCCCGCAGGCCTCGGGAAGGGCCGCCTGGCAGCCCAGGTGCACCTGCTGAGCTGGGACAGGAGCGTGTGCTGCTCCTTCCACGAATTCTTGGGCTTTCATGCCTCCTGCTTCTGAGCGGGGGGGCCCCGAGCCCCACCCTGGCCTCCTGACATCACCGGCTGCCCTGTAAGCTGATACTCCCGCTAAATCCCCCTAAGCTGCCGCAGGGTCCTTTCATGCCTCTGGCCTGATGCCCGCCAGCAGGCCAGCAGCCGAATTCGTGCTGACTTACCTCACCTCGACCTACCTATCAAGGTAGGATGTTTTACTTTCCCGATTCAAAATGCGTCTGTATTTCTGTACATTGTCACCCAGTTTCCGAGGGGGGTCCCGGGGAGCAGAAGTCTCGTTCCCGGCCACGTGGACGGGGCCTACCTCTCACTGCGGCAGCCCCGGACCCAGGGCCCCAGGTCCGCCTGGTTGTACCGTCCTGGCCGGCTCGCTGCGGCCTGTCGCGGGCGCCCCTGGCTGGCAGGAGCCAGAGTCGGGCCTCAAAGGCGGCCCTGGCGATCGGTCTCGCGGGTGGGTGCTCCGCGCGTAGCCTGGGCCTGACTCCCCGTGGCTCTTCCTGAGGCCTGGAGGACTTTCAGGGTGCCGGTAGGAGGGGGCGAGGCTGTCTCTCCGCCCTCTGCCCCCCCCCGCCACGTCTCAGCGGGTGTGAGGAGGAGTATGGGGACAGCGTCCCCGTCGTGACAAATCACGATGGTGTCACAACCAAGCTGACAACAGCCACTCGCGTTTCCTAAGCGAAAAGTCAGGGCTCTTCACAAGATATGCCGGCCACGGCCCTGATCCTATGAAATACTGTAATTTCCTCCCTCAGACTTGGGGACGTTAAGGGGCCCGTCTGAGGTCACTGAACTGGGAAGGAGTGCAGCAGGATTCGAACCCAGGCCTCTGGGGCCCTTCATTCATTCCTCCTCCCTGCACAGCCCCAGGAGGCCCGTGGGCTCGTGTTCCCACAGCCCAGGGGACTCTGAGCTGAGCTTCTGGGCTTTCTCGGCCACCTGGAAAGGCGAGGCGTTTTGTGACGGCACGTCACAGGAGGGGGGGTGTGTGGCGTGCACGGAGGGGCCCCGCTGTCCGTGTGGCGGGGTGGCGGCCCGCGGATGGCGTGTGGGGCAGATCCAGGGTGGGCGCCGTGTCGGTCGGCCGAGGGGACGTGCGGGGCGTTTGTGTCCCGTCGCGTGTTGGAGCAGTGGGTGCTCGGGGCTGGTGCTCAGGAGTGAGTCCGATGGAGAACATCCCTTCATGGGGGAGCCGCCAGGAGTGATGCTCTCTAGAGGGGGGACACGGAGGACCCTCTGATCTAGGACCAGAGGCACCCACGGGGCTTGGTGTAATTGCTCCTAAGTTATCAGGATGCTGGATTTAGAAACAGTACGTATGAGTGGTTATAGAGTGTTGGTACCATTTTCGTGGCCTATAAAAAATTTAGACATGGTCTAGCATCGGCTTGTGTGTGACAGAGTTTCCCTTCAACACTCGAGGATTTCTGGTTCCACGTGGGAATTCTAATTCCATTTATCATTGAGAAGTGCTGAAAGGTTTCAATCTGATGAGGCTCTATGACTAGAGAAATCCAGAGGTGCAGAACTATAATACTATGGTCGTCTTTAGTAGAAAATGCAAATATTGCAGCAGAGTTGGCCGGCTCTGGTCTGGATTTCCCTTGAACCGTTTCCTCGCCGGATCTGGCAAAACAAACAAATACAAAACAACACAACAACAAAAAAGCACGTCTTAAACGAAACCTGCACAGTAAGAACCTTGATGGATAGGGAAGTTCACATACATCACCAGATGGCCGGAGTGAAATCTTTGAATGTTGTTGCTGGTTATTGTTTATTTTTGATGAACTCTAGAGTTGTTTCCATAGATTTAAATCATAATACTGTCTTCAGACTTAAAGAGGTCCTCCGCGTGTTGTCTGTCACTTGTGAAGTGACAGGAAGCTCACTGAACGGGGGGAGGGAAGAGTGGCTGGCGGGGACGGTGGTGCGGAGGGCGAGCGCCGCCAGTCAGGTCCTGTCTTCTTTACCCACGAAGTCTGCTTTAACGTCACTCTGTTTCTGCTCTTGCAAAGGACGGCAAGTCCTCGGAGACTGTCTGTGCCCTTGCCCTGCACAGGTACCACCTTCTGGTTGGGTGAGATGATCCGTTTCAGAAATGTAGTGAACTTGAGGTTCCCAAGTTATTTTGTGCAGTGGAGCAGCCTTGCGTCCATATGAAGCAGAGACACAAAGAGGCCTTGTTGTTTGGGACAGGTCAGAGGTTCAGGGAGCTTTGAAAGGATCGAGTTGGGATAATTGAGTTATCAGATGCCAACTGGTGGCTTCCGTGAGCCCGTGTCTTCATCCCCTGTCAGTCTGATGGGATCCAGAAGGCTGGCCAGTGGGTCCGTCCTGGTTGTGCCCCCAAAGTTCTCCGCCTCCCCAGGTTGGTTTTATGAGAGGGCCCGAGATAGCGTCTTGCCTTCCCCTCCCCCAGCTCAGTAGTCTCTAAGTGCCTGAGCGAAGGCCAGAGCCCAGGATGCGAGGGAGCGCCTTGGCCCTCCAGCTGTGGTCCGTCCTTCCTCTCGGGTGACAGCTGGCGAAGACAGCCACTCACCCGCCCACCGATCGCCCAGCTCCTACCTGCTTGTGCTGTTCATCCAAAAACGTTTAATCATTTGCCTCCTTCCCCCACCAACATTAAAAAACAAAAACAAACAAACAAAACACTGGCTTTCATTCCAGAGCAAAACCCTTTCTGTTTACTGGAGGGGTTCCCTGGGAGAGCACTGTCTCGAAGCCGCCCTGGACAGGCAACGTACCAGAGAGTGGAAGAGAGGTTCTTCCTGGATTCTCCTGGAGATGCTTCTGTTTTGGTCTCTTTCCAAGTTTGTATGATGATGGGGCACAGTTGTGGACGTGACGCCAATGAACATGCCAGGAAATGGTTTGCGCTACTTTTAAGTATTTTGAATCATATATTTTATAAAAATTGTTCCCTGAGCCCATTTAAGAGAAAATAACATTATTTAGGAAAAGGATGATTTTTCATCACGCTTCACCTGTTAAGTCTGAAACATGCAGGGATGAAGTGTTTCCCCTGGAAATCCCTCAGGAATTGTCAGGTGGGGCATGGACCAGTGAAAGCTGGGCCTGGGAAGGGACGCTGGGCTTCCTGGGAACAGCTCCCAGTGGCCGTGCTGTGACAGCCCAGGATGGCTGGCCCAGGGGTGGGCAGTGAGGGGGAGGGGGAGGGTCTCTGCTAGACCTCAGCTGTGACCGGACCCCGTGCAGGGACAGACACAGCCCAGGGCCACTCCATAGGCCAGGGGCGGGTGGTCTTTCTTCTCCCAAGGCCCCCCAGTTGTGGTCCTTTACCGGGCGTATGGGGATCCCCTCTGGCCCACGTGTACCTTTGTGACAAGTGTGTGTGGACGGACAGACGGATCCTGCGGACCCCCCGTGGGTAGCAGGGGCATGGCCTTGCAACAGGGCTGATGCGTCGTGAGAGCTGGGAGACAGGACAAGAGTCTCGCTCACTGTTCTTAACATCGCCCATTGGCGTGTCCCCGGGGGCCCCTCTGTTCTCAGGGAGCCCCTTCCCCGAGTCCCTCAGCTGGATGCTGCTGTGGGAAGCATCCCAGCCTTCTGCTCAACCGGGGGCCTCCCTGCAGCCTTCAAACCCGAGGCCCTGCTGCCCACGGAGGCTTCTCCCGAGTGTAGGTTCGAGGTTCCCAGGGTGGCGAGGTGCCTGTGTGTTTGAGTGCGCGCTCCCTTCCCCGGGTGGAGGCCCTTCCAGCTCCGAGGGGCCCGTTCGCTCCCTCTTGCAGTTGCCGGCCTTTGAGCCTCCTGTCCAGAGCTGGCCATGGGTCGGGTGGACCACGACTTAGAGCTCTTCTCATGTATCGAACCACGTGGAATCCAGTGTCAAGGAACCAGGGGCCAAACTGTCTATGAAGTTGGGAAGTCCTTTGGCTCTGCCAAAAGGTCATGGTGTGGCAAGGGGCTGGCGTGGCCGGTGTGGCAGGGGCTGGCGTGGCAGGGGCTGGCGTGGCAAGGGCTGGGCTCTGGACTGGATGGGCATCAGTCTGAGCTCCCCCCATGGCAGTGACCCTTGGACGTTCAGGTCAGGCCCCTGGGCTCGTCTGCACTACTGGACCACAGGCCGGCCCAGTGGGGCTGAGGTTAGGACCGGTGCCCTAGAACTGCCTGTGCAGGGCGCCACGGGCAGGCCACGAGTGGCTCTGGTCAGGGGGTGTTGCTGCCTGCTGCGCACCAGCCTTTGGGGGGTGCGCGTGTCTCCCCGTGGGATTCCAGGCCTTGTGCTTAGTTGTGAGGCAGCTCTCAGGTCTGAAGCGCCATGGCCTGGGCCCCTGCTGTGCCCTCAAGGCGGGTCCCGTTGGTGGGAGCTTGCAGGACAGACAGACGTGCTCACCTGTGCCTGGGATGGCAGTACTGGGTCCTCCCTCCTAGCCCAAGCCAGGCGGAGTGGCACCCATCATCCCCTCTGGCAGCTAAGGCCTCAGGCAGCCCATCACAGGGGCCCTGACTCCGCTCTGGGGGCTGAGACAGGTGAGTGCAAGACCCTCCAGAATCCCGCTGAGAGAAGCAGCCCAGGGCCTCATGAGTTTTCCTGTTCCCACCCCTGCCCGGACTCCTGATGAGGATAGCGCAGATGCCTACAGGCCCCATGTTCTGATTAGATTCCCCCCAGGCACACGGATCTCTCCTGATCCAGACCTGATCTGCCAGGTTCCAGAGGCCTCCAGAAGGTTCCAGAGGCCCAGCTTCACACAGGGAATGAGCTTGGGCTTTTGTGAGGGCCAGCCCCGGGCTCCACAGCACCCAGCGTATGTCCTGCTGACCGTAGGTCTGACCGCAGGGGGGGCAGCGAAGGTCTGAGGGTGGAGCGTGTGCTGCAGCCACGTGCGGGCTCGTTTGGCACCTGTGGAATTGCTCACCTTGTCCACAGCCTCCGGGACTCCCCTCTTCGTACCAGGAGCAGAATGAGCGAGTGAGAAACAGGCGGAAGTTGGAGGGAACCGAGGGGGAGTGAACTCAGAAACCCTATAGCCCAGCACTCAGGCTGCTGCTTAATAGTATGCGAATGGGCAGTCGTCAAACAGCTCCCAGGAGAGGAAGCAGGGCTTCCCGAAGGGAGAGCAGGGAGGACCTCGCCAGGAGGAGGCACCTACCAGGACCCCAGTTAGAGTTGCTGGTGTTTATTGAGCACCTACTATGTATAAGGGACAGCTGTGAACTCCTAAGACGACACCTGCCCCTGATGACCGAGATGGAGGCCTTGCTGGTCAGGCAGGACCTGCAGCCAGTGCCTGGGGGGTGGGGTGGGGGGTGATTTGCCCTGAGCTCCTGGGTCAGCCCAGGAGGAAGTGATGTCTCTGCCTGGAGGGCGGGAAGGCCTCTTGGGTCTTGGGGGTGAAGATGACTTTCCAGGTGGAGACGGGAGGAGCCCGCAGCTCAGGGGTGGGAAAGGAGGGAGGGACAGGCTCAGTCAAAGCTAAGGTCGCCCCACAAAGCACAGGACCCCCCAGTTCAGTCTGGATTTCAGAGAAGCAACGACGGATGTTTTAGGTTCGGTTTATCCCCAATACCGCCTAAGACATACTTATCCTACAACATCTGTCGTTGCTTCTCTGAGATTCGGATTGAACCGGGTGTCCTGTAGTTTCTCTTGCGAGCCTGGTAACCCCAGTCCGGGCAGGGCACGGGAGCGGAGGGCCGGGTCTTCATCCGTGGGATGGTCCTGCCCGGAACCGTGCAGCTGTGAGAAGGAAGCTGGGGGAGGGTGGGAGAGAGGGAAGGGGACGGACTGGAGAGGCGGGTGCTGGCCCGATGGGCAGGGCGCCCCCAGGGGCACCAGTGTGGGCCCGGCGTGGGGGGTGCGCCCAGGCTGAGGCCCAGTGGCTGGCACTGGCAGGGCAGGGGTGGGATGGAGGTGCCCAGCTGCCCCGCAGGGCTGTGCTTGTCCACCCACTCACCCTCTCTCTGCTGGCTGGGACCCTGCTCATGGGCACAGTGGGGCTCCACGGGGGTGAGGAAGTGCACAGAAGTCTAGGGAGGCGTTGGGGCCTTTAAACACAACTCACCGCGCACCCCCAGCTCTCCTGGGATTCAGCCTGCAGAGATCCACGGGGGCCGGAGCAGGAACCCCTCCCTCCCACTCACGGGACCACTTGACCCTCCGTGGCTTCCGAGGGTTTCGAGATCTGTTTTCCTTCTTTTGTGTGTGAAGGAATCGCTTTGACTCGCTCGAATGCCGTCTGTAATGCTGAGTAGGCTGGTTTCAGCCCTTGGAATACTTCTGAACGTGCATCACCGGTCTGAGTTTTCGGTGCCCCTGTTTGGAATCAGCCTCTCCCCGTACCCCTCAGGGTGCCAGTCCCGTCCCTCCTTGGCCCGAGCAGCGCCCTGCACCCCCGCACGCCCTGCCCCGTGCCCCCCTGCACGGCTCACAGTGGTCCTGCCTCCCAGCCTGTTCCTGGGGCCCCACGATTCCGGGTTGTGGATCCTCACGGCGCCCCGTGTGCCAGTGCTCACGAGAGCCTTGCAGAGATAATGGCCACGCGGCGGCCTCAGGGCTGACCTGCCTCGGCCTCCGCGAATCAGGCTGACTGCAAGCGAATGAGATTTTAATCACCCGCACTTTCTCTATATTTATGATAATTTGGGGGGTTCTTTGTATTGAAATCAGTGTTGACTGAATCAAGTAATCCTGATTAGCAATCTTACTGTACCCAGTCAAGAGTGAAATGCATCCCAGCCTTGTTGGTACACTGAGCATTCTGAAATTGAACAAAAAAAAAAGAAACAGGCGAAGTTTGTTTGTCTTGATGATAGGTGCCGGCTTGGGTGTGTTTGCGGAGGGCAGCTGTTTGTCATTGTTCCTGCAAACCCGAACGTTCAGGGACACCCTGGCGGGAGGAGCTAGTTATCCAGTTTCTTTAACTTCATGGTGTTGGACCAATGGCGGCCGACCCGATTTTAGTTAGTTTCCGTGGTTGGAAATGTGAAATTTGCAAGAAAAAAAAAAGTGCAGCGAGAAGTGTTTTCCTGGGGAGGCGTGGCAGGAAAGCCTGGTGGTGCTGCTGCTTCATGGCCCTGCTGCCCGCATCACCCTTGGAAATGGAGACGTATTGATCCTTCAGGCACTGGGAGTAAGCTGTGAAGGTGACAAATAAATACAAGCTTTGAAAGCACTCCTTTAGTTTCTCCGAGAGGAGCGATCCGTCATGGCGTGGCACCATCGGGGCAGTGGCAGCTCTGAGATGTAAGGGGTGCATTCCTCCCGACGTGACAGCCAGTGGCCTTCCTCGTGGCTCACAGAGGTGGGGGCCGAGGCCAGAGGGTGAGGGCCAGCTGCGTGGGGATTGCTTCCCAAACGACGGGGCTTTTTTCCTCGAGGTTCTTTATTCCACTGGCTCACCAGCGAAGGCCCCAGAGTGAGAAGCAGGTTATCCACTAAGGCCGCTGTCTTAGTGTTCTATCCCATTTAGTTACGAAAGCGACAGCAGTGCCTTTTGCTTTGGAGAGATTGTTTAGAAAGTCAAATGACTTCCCTGGAATGGATGGAGCGTTCCTGCCCAGCGGGCGTTCGTGCCTTCATGCCTGGCAGGGCAGCCCGCTTCTTCCCGCACTGCCCTCACCTCCGCCCCTGGGGGCCTGGGGAAGGCCAGCCCCACGTCCTTTTGGCACCAGGAGAGAGGGGACACGGCCCCTGGACTCTGGGCACAGCCTGTTGGCTGCAGAGGACGGCTGGGTCATGGCTTGGTCACCTCTGAAGACAGCTGTGTTTCTGGGGAGTGGGCCTTGGAGAGGCCCGCCCTGGTGCCATAACCCTGGGGCGCCCCAGAGGCCCAGCTAGGCTCTGCTAGAGAGTTTGCAGGGGTGCAGCTCAGAAGAGGAGGGTCCAAGGGACAGCAGGGCACAGAGCAGTTTGGGTTAGCTTGCGGCCAGTGGGTCTCACTTTGTGAAAGCAGCTGAATGTATTCAGCTCACCTCGTCTCAGTGGCTGGAATAGGCAGTGGGCCCAGATCGATTCTGTTACCAAGGCTAGTAGAGCAGGAATGAGAAAACGCGTCATGAAAGGCTCCCATTTTTAAAAAAATTCAGAGTATGTTTCTGATTTTTGACTCTGTGTCGGGTATCAGACATCAGGAACGAGATAGACCATGGCCCTGCCCTCAGACAACTCACAGTCGGCCTGGACAGGCCCGTCAACAGTTGGGGCAATTTGATGTATACTGTTTAGGGGCCCAGTTCTCGAAGAGGTGACTAACAAAGTCACCACGTCCAGGGCACATTGGTGTGTAGTGTGCTGAGTGGGGTCCACTCTGGCCATCGGGATCTGCAGTGTGTGTGAAGAGCCCCACAGCCACGCTCAGGCCCTCACCTCGATTTCCAAGGGATGGTGCCAAAGTGCACTTGGGTCCCAGGAGAACATTAGGGGCCCACAGTGACCTCACATCAAAAATATCCCCAAGACACTACCTTTTCTACTTTAAGTGCCACTCTGTCCAGGGCCAAGAAAACACAAACCATAGTTGTACGGGCTCTGGTTTTTATGACACCTTATTAACTCTCTGAGTTGGGTAAAGCCTCTTCTCATGGTAAAATGAAATTGCTCTGTGTGCGTGTGTGTGTTCTAAGGAAGCCACGTCAGATTGTGTCACCACGCTTGGAGACCCTCTCTCATGGGATAAAACATGGCGCAGGGCATCTGGCTTGCCTTCTTGGAATGGATCAGGGGTCCACACACCCAGATATGTTACTGATTTGAATGTCTTTGCTTTAAATTCAATTCCCATCTTATGTGTATTAACAGCTCATCACCAAGTCTTCACAAGGCATTATTAAGGAGGCTGTTCTCCTGCAAATGTTTGCATAGCGCTGAATGTGTCCATATTACTTCCAACTCCCCACTGGTTGAGTTTACGCTAAAGAGAATCCTTTCCAGGAATGAAACCATTGTGTCTCTGCAGTGGCCGGGCACTGCCCGGGGACCCTCGTTCAGGACCCACTAGGGGCTCAACCTTCAGGGGCTAATGATATTAGCTATGAATGTGGCAAAATGTAACCGCTAATGGCTTTAAAAAATGAGCAAAAGACATGGAAAAGTCTACAGAAGAGACTGGAATGGGCACGTCAAGCAGTGCTTACTCAGTGACAGATCAAAGAATTGCGAATAAAACAGTGAAGATCTATGAATGAAAATGTTCAATGTATCGTTATCACAGTAAGAAATAGGAAGCCCTGTGTCCTACAGCAGGGAGTGGGGAAGTAAGTTACAGAGACCCACATCAGGAACAGCTAGGCAGCCATTTAAAAAGTAGATTGCTGAATAGATCGGAAACATTCTTACTACATGCAATGAAGTGGAAAGGACATAAACATGTATGTACTGTATGATCCCAATTAAAAAAAATATGGAAAAGGGACTATAAGGAAATAGAGTAATAATTGTGGTTCGCTGTGGGCAATGAGTTTATAGTTAATTTTTGTATTCTTTGTATACTTCTAGGTATTTTCAAAAAATTTGTAGAATGAGCATCCATTATTTTTATGATCATTTTACAGTGATCCAGACATATTACCCATCAGGTGGGTTTCTGAGTAAGTCATTAGCATCTGAAATTGACCTAAGGCGTTGTTTCTTGTGCTGGATGTTATGTGTTTCCAGGAATGGGGTGAAGTGGCTGTGAACGGTAACAGTTCCTGTCAGAGCTCATCCTGCCCGCCCCCCCCCCCCCCCCCCGTATTTCTGGTGGCAGAAAGAGTGGGCACCTGCAGAAGCAGACACAAGGCAGAGCTGGGCTGGGAACGTCAAATTCTCTGAAAAGCACATGACAGTGTGTAAACGATGGAGCAGAAATCCAGTTTGCAGCCTAAGGATTCCATTCACTCCGTCTTCGGCTCCTTCCTGAGCACGGCCACAGGGCAGAGGACGGTGGGGATGCTGGACACAAGGTGTGCAGGCCGGGCGGTCCTTCCATCCAGACCTCACTGTCTAATGACTCAGCCTCCAGGGCCCTGACCCGGCGGACAGAGTCTGTGACCCCCTTCAGTGGCCTGAGGCGATGTCTCTGGGCAGTGGACATGGAAGCAGAATGAGGGCCAGAGGTAGGAGGTAACAGTAGAGAAATGCCCACTCCCCTGGTTCTGGAGCCTTCAGCATGGGTAGCAGGACTGTCCAGAGAGGTGATGAGCTCCCCGTCATTGCCAGAGTGTGGCCACCAGAGACGCTGTCAGGGTGGCTCCCGGTCGGGCCACTGGTTGCGGAGCAGATGGGACTCGGCTCCGTGGCCTCAGGGCCTCCAGGAGCTCCTCCCTCCGTTAAGACAGATGATGGTTGATGGATTAAAACCGCATGGAGAATGTTCTGGACCTTGTTGCTCTAAATCTCAGAGTATTTATGGGAAAACCAAGATTCTTATTCACTTAATTGTGTTTAGAACTGTGTCGAGTCCATTTTCAACTTAAAAAATCTGTGAGGCTATAATGGACACCATGACAACCATTGGGGTCTGGGGCTGATGCTCTGCAGTCCGTGCAGCCGGGAACAGAGTGACGTTCTAGAAGCAGGCGTTTTTATTTATCCCACCACCTGTGGAGTCTGGTTGGTTAAACTAATCGGGCAACGAGCACCTGAGTTTACTGTCATTGGCTGTCCAGCTTTTCAGGCTTCATTAAAAACAAGGTAAGACAAAAAAGATGCAGCTTCAGCTTCCTCTCGTCTCTCACAGCCGCCTCGGTGCTGTGAGGGGCAGGGGCCCAGGGCTCCTCTGTGGGGGTGGCTCCTCCAGGAGGACTGTCACACACCTGCCCCTTGGGAGCTCCGGGAAGCCCTGCAGCGGGCGCGCTGTGCCCTCCGTGGCTCTTGAGCCCCTTTCCAGGGGATGCCGGCCTCTGCACAGCAGGTTTGGGCAGTGCGGGCCGTGGGCAACTGTCCTGGTCCCCCGCATGGCATCCAGTGCCCTGCTGCCTCCTCTGAGGAGACGTGCTCCCCTCTCGCTCAGGCAGCCTCACCATTTCTTGCCCCCGTTTCCAGTCCTCCCAGTGTTTGTTCACACACCCTACCCTGGGGGTGGCGTGAGGGTCGTGCGGGTTTCTTCTGTGACTTTCTGTGCCGGTGGGCCGGCCCTCTCTGCCCAGGCCCCCTCGGGCTCCCTCCATCCCACAGCCCTGAGCGCTTCCCGGTGGAGCACTGGTGGGACCCGAGGCCTGAGCTGCTTTGGGCCAAGTCCGTCTCGGGTTGGATCGTCCAGCCTTTCAGCTCAGCCTCCGGGGTGCTGCCCCCCACCAAACTCAGACTCTTGGGACCCCCGGCCCTGGTCTCGGCCTCGGCGCCTCTGGGCTGTGCGAGCTCTCCTCTGCGCGTTGAGGTCCCCGCCGTCTGCGGTTCCCGAGTCTCCTGCCCGTGAAGCCCCCTCCTCTTCTCCTGGGGCCCTCGTCCCTCCATCCCCTGACAGAGCGTCCCGCGTGCCGCTCCCAGCCTCGCACGCCTCCCCTTCTGGTGCCCTCAGACAGCCAGCGAGTGTGCTGTCACCCACATTTTACCTGCACAGGCCTGGACCGCGTTCCTTTTGAAGGAAGGATGGAAGGAAGGAATGGCTGGCCCTCGGCACTTCAGGAAGCAGCGAGGTGCCTTCTAAGGAATTCTAATTCCTACTAATTAAATGCAGCATCCTTGGTCCTCTTATATCACCTGTGCTTGACTCACCCACCGTGTCCCAGTGTCAACAAACTGTACCTGCTCAGTTTTCTCAATCAGAATGTTTTAACTGTGTCAGGGATGTTAACACACAGATTCCGGCTCCATCTTAAAATATTCACAGGCATCTAATGCCAGCAAGGCAAAGTCCACTCTCTTTTTCCCTGCTTCTTGAAGGCAGACTTTCTTGAATTCCAGCACATGCAAGCAGGGGAAGGAGCTGGGTGGTGAATGGCGCTTTGTGTCAGATTTTTACCTCCTGGAAACATCTGTTCGGAGAGCGACGTAGGACAGGCTGTGTTTTATTTAGCATCTACTTTATCCCCACACGCACTAATTTGATTTGCAGGAAGGTAGTTGTGCTTTTTCTCCTGGAAAATCATTCTGCTGTCGAGTGGTCCTTTCATGCAGCTGCCACAGAGAACGTGGATGCGTGCATCTCGTGGGCTTTGGGCTGGGCCCGGGGGCTGTCTCTCTGACCAGGCTGCGTCTGCCTTCTGGGTGGCTGACCGCCCTGGAGCCGGTCGGGCCCGTGTGTACTGTGTCCCAGGGAAGGCTCTTGAGTCAGGCGGCCCAGGGTTTGAATGGGGCTCTGTCATTTCCTAGCTGTGTGATTTGGGACAAGTGAATTCCCTGGGCCTTGGAGCTCTGTCCTCCGAGGAGCAGGTGACAAGGCCGATTGCGTCGCTTACCTTGAAGCGAGAGCGAGCCCTCCGTGAGCTGGGGTGGCGCCTGGCCGCTGGCCCAGAGTGGTCAGGAGTCAGGGACCCTGGCCGTCGCTGCTGCTGCTGCTGACTCGGAGATAATAACAGCAGCGATGCTCACGGTGCATTATTGCCGCTGCTGCCCTCAGCGGGGCGCTCCCCTGCCCTTTACCCTAACTTGTCCCCTCTGGTTTGGCCCTGGGGTGGACACATCCGGGCACTTCATGCCGCCCATCTATCGAGAGAGAAACTGAGACCCAGAGAGTGCGGGGTGGGGGGGTGGCACAGGGGAGCCCAGGGCCCTGGGAAAGTGTGGGAGGGAGGTCGTGTGCCAGTGGGCTCCGATAGGCCACAGGGTGGAGCGTGGCTTCCCCCGAGACTAGCCGGACCCTCCTGCCACGTGGTGGTCTGTGGAGAGGCGCCCCACACCACCTTCCTTCCCGGGGCCCTTGCTGCTGTGTCAACTGGGCCATCCTGCTTGGGCCTCAGCCTTTCCATCCGTAAGATGTGGGCACCTCATGGTGACCCAATCAGCCCCTGGCTTCGCACCAGGGTCCCACGGGCCCTGGCATCACAGCACAAGCTCGAGACACACAGTTCAGTGTTCACAGACTCGAGGCTCAAGGCACTCAGGGGAGGGCCACCCCCCAGGACCAGTCCTGCCCCTGTGGGGTTCACCTGCACCCCACAGATGTGTATGGAGCTGCCCGGGAGCAGGCCTGCCCTCCAGGGCTACAGGGTGTGGGGCAGGGCACAGATTTTAAGCCCGGTCTGCTTAGCAGAGTCTAAGTCTGTAATAGCAAACGTTGAAGGTCACGGGATGCAGACGCATGTGACCTCCTGGGGTTGGAGGCTGGGGCCAGTACTCCTGGCTTGGTTCCCAGCCCCACTGCCGACCAGCTGCGCTGTCTGGGGTGCACTACCTCTGTGCTCTATGCCCTGGTTCAGGGGGTCGTGTCCTGCCTGCTGGGCACACCTAGTTGTGAACAGGGGTCAGTCCACTACTGGCAAGTAAAGAGGTTCTGGAAGCCACAGCTGAGGCGGGAGAGGCCTCCATCGGAACGGAATGCTTGCCCAGAAGCAGAGAATTGGATGTGGGGCTGGCGCGAGCCTGGCCCCTGACGAGGCCCCCAGCCAGCGTATGCAGACTGTCTCCGTGCATCAGAAAGTGCTGACTTTGCCCTGCGCGCTCGCCCTGCTCTGGGCTGTCCTGGGAACAAAGCCCACTGGTCCTGCCTTCCCGGGCATCTATGGGGGATGGTGCCGCGTGGGGCATGAGCAGGGAGAGGGGAGAGAGAGTGGGGAATGGGCTGTGGCTGACCTGGGCCGCCAGGCAAGTGTGGGGTGAATCAGCAGGTGTAGGGGTTGGGGGGGCCTGGAGGCTCCAGGCCTCTGAGCATTTGAACGCTGACACCTTACCCTGAGATGCTGGTCATACCCGGGGTCTATAACAGGGCACGTGGCCATGGCCCTCTGGGCTGGGAGCCACCCCTGGTGGACCCTCTGGCGCCAGGCACCCAGGAGGGAAGGTCTCAGCTGGGGCATCTCCTCCACTGAGACCCCCGGGTCTGTGTCATGAGGTCCCACTGGGTGGGTATGAAGGTGGAGTTGCCAAAGGCCTTTGGAAGAGGAGTGGTGGCCTGGCTGAGGCCACTGCCCTTTCTGGAGGACGGCAGGCTTTGGGCCAGTGGCCACTCTGCAGGACTCGGCGAGATCTGTCCGGTGTCCTCTGCCAAGTGGGTGCCGGCTGCTTGGTGATTGTCACCAGGGTTCTCGACCCTGGGTGACCTTGCCCCCAGGGACATTGAGTACCATCCAGACACCTTTTCGGCTGTGACAGCTGGGGAGTGAGGTTGCTGCTGGCGTCCGGTGGGTGGAGGCCGGGGTGCTCCCCAGCGTCCTCTGGTGCCCGGGCAGCCCCCAGCACACGGCCCTGCCCCCATGTCAGGGGTATCCCCTTTCGTTGTGATCTCTTCACTTTAAAAAATAAATAAATAAATTTATTTATTTATTTATGGCTGCATTGGGTCTTCGTTGCTGTGCGCGGGGTTTCTCTAGTTGCGGCGAGCGTGGGCTACTCTTCGTTGCAGTGGCTTCTCTCGCTGCAGCGCTCGGGCTCTAGGCACGCGGGCTTCAGTAGTTGTGGCTCGCGGGCTCTAGAGCGCAGGCTCAGTAGTTGTGGCTCACCGTCCCAGCTGCTCCGCGGCATGTGGGATCTCCCTGGACCAGGGTTCGAACCCGTGTCCCCTGCATTGGCAGGCGGATTCTTAACCACTGCGCCACCAGGGAAGTCCCGATCCCTTCACTTTTATTCCTGACAATCTGAAGCGATTTTTTTTTTTTTTTTTCTGGAGGGTGATTCCCACTTGGGTTCTCAGATCAAACCTGTTGTGTTTCCTTGTGTTCGTTAGTATACTTTCAGCCGATGATGCCAGGCCTCTTTATCTTCACTGGCGCTTCATTGGCTCTGCCCAGATAGCACAAGAGGGCGTGTTCCTTCCTTCCTGTCCCCGGTCCCCTGGGGCCACCTCAGCCTCACAGCAGCCTCCTGGGGGATAGTGGGTTCCTCTCTTGAAGAGGAGGAATCCGAGGGTCAGGGCTCCTGGCCTCCACCTCTGAGCCCGGAGATCCCTCCTGCAGCACAGATGACAGCGATAACTCCTCTGAACACTCGCCGACCCCACCAGGCACTTTACAGTTTGCCTGGCCCCTCCCCACCTGGCAGTGCATCTGATTCCATGGAAAACAGTTTGGGGTCGTAACCCTTGGGTGGGATTCATCAGCTGGGTGCTTTCAGAAGTGCTGTTTCCCGTGATTCTTCTGAGTTTTCATAATCTGGGTCTGCTTTTTTCTTCATTCATTAATTTTTCTTGGTCCATCAAATGAGCCACATTTCTCGGAGGCCAGTTGAAATTCAGCTCCATTGGTGGTGTCCATACCATCCCTGCTGGGTCCAGAGGAGCCAGTGCTCTTCCTGGTAATTCTGGGCCCTCCAGGAGCCCTGGAGCAGGGCGGGGGCCCGGCCCTTCTCCAGATGTTCGCTCTGCACACCTGGAAGGGCTCAGGAGCACACTTGGTGGTGTTCTCCTTTGCTCTTTCTTCTGCTTCATTCGTTCTGCAGTATTTATTGAGTGCCCCGCCCTGCCCTCCTGTAGTGGAGACCCCGGGGGCCAGGAGGACCCTGGGAGCCCCTCAGGGCAAGGCATGATTTCGGGGGCACTGTTCCCAGACCAGCACCTGGGGTGCAACCCAGTCTTTCTACGGTCAGAGCGAGGTTAAAGTTGTTGGCCCCCCAAACACAGGTGGCAGGTGCTACTGGAATGTTCCCCAGGCTCCTTGAGTGGCTCTCATGGCCTCCCTGCCTGGCCTTGTCAGCTCCACTGGCCTCGTCCCTGGCTGTCCCGCTGCCACACTGCCTGCCGGTCCCCAACACCCCCAGCCTTGGCCCACGCTGTGCCCTCTGCCCCAGACACACTCTCCTTATCCACTCATCAAAATCCAGAGCTCCAACTCGAAAGCTCAGTTCAAATGTCGCGTCTTCCATGAGGCTCTCCCAAATCACAAAGATCCTGATGCCGGTAGCAGTTCAGTCACCTCCTCTGACGTGGCAGCTCTCCTTCCCCCAGAACTCATGCTGGCCTGCGTTGTGTCGAGTGTCTGCCCTCCCCACTGTCCCCAGGCATCTCAAGCATGTCTGGGTCCCCTCCCCATCGCGCCCAGGACCAGGCTTCCACCCGTGATGCCCAGGGTGTGTGGACCTTGGGATGCCTGGTTGGGGAGGTCCCTACAGCCTCTGTCAGGGCCTGGCTCAAGCATTTGTTCACTGCCTGGTGTGTGCCAAGGACTGTGCTAGGTGCCAGGTTACAGGGGTTAAAGAAGATGCTGGACTGGGTGTTGAGGGAGAAGGGTGAGCAGGTCTCTGCACGGGAAGGGGAGCCTCGTCTGTGGGCCAGGAGGCCCCGTCCCACCCGAGGGCCCGGATCCCAGCCAGGGGCGGGCATGAGAACCCTGCACGTGTGCACACACGCACGTGCACGCACAGCCGGGCTCCACTCCTGATGGCTCTGGTCCGTGGCGGGGGGTGGTGGTGGGGTGTCCCTGGTCATCGTTGAACGGTCATGTGACCCACAGGGTCTGGTGCCCTGTCACGCTGGTGATGCAGAGGAGGGTGGGACACGCCGCCCTGGGGGAAGCGGAAAAAGCAGTTCTGTCACTTTCTCAACACCTTCCCCTTAGTCTGGGGGTCCGCTTTGAGTTTTGATCTTCTTCTAAGTCTAACATTCTTTCTTAGATTTTCCCCCAAGTTGGATAAGACACGAGGCTTCATGAACACCTGACTTCTCCCCTAACTTAGTTTCATCCTTTATACAAGGGTGAGGGGTGAAGATGGGGTGGTAGTGAGGACTTGACCCCGTGGACCCAGCCAGGCCTTCTGCAGCTATGAGTTGAGTGCCTGGAGAATCCATGCTGAGCTCTTGACTGGGCGCCCTCAGCCTCAGGGGTGCCTTGCAGGGGTGGGGGGAAGAGTGCTTCCCTGAGTCTCCTAGTGCCAGGGATGCAGGGAGGAGCTGAAAGGCCAGTTCTGTGGTGGGGGTGATCACTTACATGCCTGTGAGTCTCCGTTTCTGCATCAGCAAAGCCAAAAGGACGGGTCCTCACGTCATAGGACGCTTAACGATTAAAGGAAGAAAACACCAAGTGCTTAGTGCAGCCTCTGCCCCACAGTGGGTCCCAGATTAGGGGAGTGCAGCAGTGCTGTCAGGATTAGGGTTATGATTTCACGAACGCCACTTCTTCTGCTCTCAGTAGCTTACGCAGAGTGGGGGCCTCACCCTCCAGAGCGGTGCCTCCTAGACCTCGAGTTAGACTTAAGTATCACCAGGCAGCAAGTCTGATACTTTTGCTTCGCTGAAATGAATCCTTTGGTAAAAACCCCATTTGTAATTCAGATCGTCTCAGCTTGTTTTGTTTTCGTTTTTGGTAAACTTAGTTGTTCTGTTGCTTTTCCCCTAGCTGGGTGTTCTTGAAGTGAAAACCTGTCCTTTTTATAATTAAGCACCTAAGTGAAAGATACACATGGTATGTGTCCCACTTGGGATACAAGGAAAGGAACTGGGGTTTTGTTCTGGGTTTGGTGTTTACAGATCAACTGTACTTACTGCTAATGGGCCTCTTTCCCCACTGGGACTCTTTCCAGCTGACATTTTGGAAGCTGGGGCCTGCATGTGACCTTGGGGTGGTCAGCAGGCTCTCCTTACACCCCACAGCCCCTGCTTGAGGGGTGCTGCTGGGGCAAGAAGTCCTCCCCCTCTATGGCCGCCTGGGTCCCCACTCTTGCTGCCTCTGCAGAGGATTCTTAGGGGCGGAGGTGACTTCTGTCCCCAGTGTGGCCCTCGGGCCCTGGAATGAGCAGGAGCGCAGTCGCTTCAGCGTGGCTAACCTTTCATTACTGGGCGCCCCTTTGGCCAGGCCCTGAGCTGTGTCTCCGATTCAGGGTGGAGTATCACTCTCCGCATCAGCCTCCCTCGTGGGCCCCTGAGCCGCGGCGGGCCCGGACCACTGCACCCGAGCTCTGAGCCCTCCTTCGTGGGTGCTTCCAACTGCAGTGTTCTCAGATGCCTCCCTGGGCCGCCAGGATCATTTCCCAAACAGCACACGGCGACCTGCACCCATAATTCTTCATGTCATTGCAGAGCACTTCAGGGTTAGATTCTTATGACCACACTGGATGGAATTCACACACACGGGGCAGATTAGGAGTTTATAAAGTGTTTTTTCCTCCGTTGTCTCATTGAATTCTTCTTGAATCCTACGAGGTAACAGAGAGGAGAAGGTTGTTCCCATTTTAAAGGTGTCGAGACTGCAGCTGATGGGAAAAGCACCTTGTCCAGGGCCCCAGAGCTGGCGCAGGTTCGGTGGGTTTTCCCTCTCCTGATGGTGCTTTTCTGAACGCACCTTTCCTTTTTTGCAGGCTTTCTGTGTGGCTTTGGGTTCCCACGTTGAAAGACCTAGGGCCTGGCCTCTCGGGCCCTGTGTGCTCCAGGGGTGTTTCTCAGACGCTTTTCTTCACTCTCGGAGTCCCCGTCGGGCCCCATCTCATTCCCTGGACCTCAGCAGCTCCGTCTGAAAAACGGGGATAATGCTTTTCGCCCCTCCTGCAGAGAACACCCTGATTTCTCGATTAGCAAGTAGCTGTGCGGGCACAAGGCAGCACCCACCCGCCTCCCCAGCGGTTGTCTCCCTCCGCTCGCTGGAGAAGGAGCCAAACTCCCAGGGGGTTGAAGCCGCCACCTCCGCTGGCCCCTTCTCATCTTTGTTCACCTGAGAATTTAACACAACACATTTCTAGGCAAAACGGAGAAGACACGAGCCGTCATCAGCTGTTTGCAGGTGGCTGTGTGTTTGGTGTCGTGTGATAGTGTATTTGCATTTGGATATTTAGATAAAATATTGTGCTTGCCTCCAAATGCGTGGCCATCTGTGGGCACAGCTTTTCTGCTGTCTTGGCTGCTGGTTCTCCCAGCGTGTGGGTGTCTGAGCTCTTTCTCGTCACAACAGACTTCATGGAATGTCACACCTCCTGTGAACAGGCTCCAGGGACGGACTCCTAGCTACGCCCACCTCTTCTTGTTACCCTGTGTGTGCGTTTGCAGTTCGCTGTCCCCCCTTTTCCTGTCCCAGATGCCAAGAAGATGACTCTCCAGCATCATTTGCTGGTCGCTACTCCCCGGCCGGGCCCTGGGTCCTGGGCCCTGCTATTTAAATGAGGCCTCCCAGCACTCCCGGAACCCGTCATGGCCGCGAGATGAATATCCGTTGGCTGGATGAATGAATGTCACGTCTCCTCTCTCCACTGTGCCTGGTTCTGTTGAGGAAGCTAGACCAGACCCGGGGTGGGGGGCACCCTGACCTCTTCAGGTGGCTGAAGCACAGCAGACACGTGTCTAGGGCCCTGTGTTTTATGAGGCGCCCTGTCCAGTGGCCCTGTAAGGCACGCCCCCATTTCACAGGTGCGTTGACAGAGTCCGCACCCCACCTCTGTTCTCTCTCTCCCTGCTGTGTCCCCTGGCCTCCAGCCACTGCCTGTCCCAGACCTGATGGGATGCTCGGGGTGACTCTGAAGTTCTTTTTTTGTTCACTTTTCCTCCCTTCTTGGTTCTAACCACCTCATGTGACAGCCTGTTTGGTGAGGGGATGGGGGCAGGTGACCTGGATATGTGATGGGCGGAGGCCAGGGTTGGCTGGCAGCTTCCATCCAGGGCCCCCCCCTGGGATCTCCCAGCAAGGTGCTCAGCACGGTGAAGGCCAGCGTGAGCCCCTGCCCTCCCTTTAGACGGACAGATGTCCTCCCCACTGGGCTGCTCCTGCCCTTGGGGACCCAGGGAGAGGGCCTCGATTTATGTGAAGGCCTTCTCATTACCACTTCGGAGGAGGGTAGACAGAGACCCCGTTTAGATGGACCCAGCCCTTCCTTGAGCCCCGGGCAGATGTGCCGATGACCAGGACATCGAGAGGCCCGCACCTTCCGTCTTGGCAGGAGGACCCGCTAGGTTCTGCAGTTGCTTTTTGCACTTTTCCCTTTTACTTTTCCCATTTTTTTCTCTGCACGAGTATCTGTTTTCACTCTGTGGCTGTGTGTTAACATCTGGAGTTAGGGAGCACCCTGCACGGGAGACTGCTTGCCAACAGGGGTACCGGACAGGGGTCCCCGCCTGCCTGCTCCCGCATCCGGCTGTTGGGAAGTGGCTCCAGGAGCCGTCCTCCCAAAGGCCTCGCGGCTCGTCCACACCCAGAGCCACGGAGACTTGCAGACGTCCCTTGTCCAGACGATGTGGGACCCTCCGCCTCGGTGCCCGTCCAAGCTGGCCTGGGTGCAGTGTGGGTGGGAGCAGAGGGCAGGTGGACCCCTGCTCCTGGGCCCCCGCTGGCCACGGGCCCCAGCCCGGCCCCCACCAGGAGCCTCCCCTCCCCTCCTCAGGACAGATTTTTGCATGGGGACCCTTGGACTTCCCAGTGGCGGAAGTGGCTTTTGTGAGACGTGAGTTCGTGAGCCTCCAGGCCTGGTTTTCCACCCATAGGAGGAGAAATCATGATGATGAATCCAGAGTTTTCTGGCGGAATTTCCACGAAGGATAGAAATGAGATTAATGCATAAAGGATTTGGCTGGAAACACTCTGGCTTAAGCTTTCTGGGAACAAGAGTGTGGGATTCAGATGGGAAGATGGCAGCCAGCCTTTGGCGAGGCCTGCTTATGCGCGGATTGACAGGAAAGGCGGGCAGGACCATCCCCTTGCGCAGATGAGGAAACTGAGACCAAGAGCATCACCTGCCGGGCGTCTTGGGGCCGTGAGCTGGGCAGTGCTGAGGCCTCCTGTGGCCGGAGTCCCGAGCAGTCCCACCCCAGGCCGGTGCGGCCCTCACGTCCCTCGCGGCCGCCAGCGCACTGCTCCCTTTGCCAGTGGCGACCGGCATCCTGACGCCCCCTGAGAACCCAGAGGGTCTCCTCCGGCCGGTGTCTTGTTATTTGTTTTTCCAAGGAATGCGTTTCGGGGAGCCGTGGCTCTGGGGCTGCTAGGGTTGCAGCAACAGGACCACAGGGACTGGTTTGCGGGAGGTCACTCTGCTGGCCATTCTGGGAAAATACAGGCCCTCCGTCATGTGGCTCAGGCCCACATGTGGTTTCAGCAATACACCGTGCACGTGTACTCGTCCAAGAAAAGAAGAGGGTGCTGCAGGAGTTGTGTGCGTCCTCCAGCCCGTCAGTCCTGTTCGTGGGCAGTGCCCCTCACCTGGGGACTCCCGGGCTGGCGCGGTGCACGTGAGCTGCCGGGGGAGAGGTGTGCGAGGGCTCGAAGGCCCACGGAGACACCCGGGGACGGTAATGACAATGTTTTGTTATCTCTCCCTGTTTTCTTTGCATGCTTGTTAAAACATGGGGCCAGAGTGTCTGCGACGGACCTAACAAGTCCCTTGCAATCAGGACCGAGCGTTTCTGTCAGGCGCGAGAGAGACGCTTGGCTTGAACAAAGCCACGCTCTCCCGCCAGGAAACACATTTGTTTAAAGATTGGCCTGTCAGTTTGTGAATCAACATTTCGGCTTTTTGCGCAGACATCATGCTTGTGCCGCTCTTCCCGAGGAAGGGGGACTAACACAAAGCTGCTATTTGTTGTTGGAAGGAAGTAAACTTCATCAGGTCGACTTAGATGTGTGTTTCAAATGTCACTCGGTACTGCTTTCTTGTAATGAAACGCCGCATACAGATCTCTTCCCGAGGCTCAGGGGGATTAGACCTAGTAAAGGAAGAATTCAGCCTTCCTCGCTGTGGCGCATCAGAGTGAGAAGTTTAAAATCCACAATTTATTCAAATATTGATATTTCTACTTGTCAGAAGAGAGGGGCCTTGAAATTTCCACTGAGCACTGTTGTCAGAAGAATTGCAAGAAATGTGTCAGCTAATTCATAAATGAAGTTCACTCCTGTGAAGTCAGTTGGGAACAGGGAAAAAATACATTCTTGTCGATGTAGAACAGGGCAAAATAATAGAAAATAGCACTCACGTTTCCATCATGTCAAGCAAATGCTCAATTTGGGCCAGGTATTTTTTTTAAACAGCCTGCTGCTTCTAGAGCAGCCTAGAATGCATGAAAAATGTTTTGAGTTCTGCTTTGTAGACAAGAGATCTGTTTGTTGTTTTTTCCCCGCTGAGACCTCTATTTCCCATCCTGCAGGAGCCAATCAGAAAGCAGCTGCTGGCGGGGCTTGGTGAGCAGGCAGCTCTGCATACGGTTTGCATTAAGGCCCTAAAAAGCTGTGAAGAGGCGGGTAATGATGTGAAGGGCCAGTGTAAATTCCAAACTGCTGATAGCAGGGAGAGGCGCTTCGGAAAGGCTGAGGGCTCTGGAGCCCCTTCCCGGAGTCGGGCCTGTGTTTTCCTCCACTTTGGATCCGGGAGTGGAGGCAAATTCACGCACGGGAGAAGCTGGCACAGCTGAAATTCTCTGTGCTCGAGGTCCAGCCCCCTTGTGTCCTTTGCCGTGGGCTTTCTGAGCGGTGGACTGTACCTCTGGCAGGGCCTGGTGGCACCCCCTTTCTTTAGCGTCGTGTCTTCATGGGGTGACCAGCACGGGCAGACACGTGTTCCCGGGCACATGGGTGGGTCCGAACTCCATCTGCATGTGCTGCCCGAGATCACGTGAACAGAAGTCCAGGAAGAGCAGTGACCACGTGTCCTCAGTGAGGCCCTGTTGAAACGCCCTTGCCAGTTTCAGTCGTTTCTTTGTTTGCGAAGCTCCCTTTAGGCCACCAGAGACTCCCTACGTGTCTGCAGGTCCGCTGGGGCCTGCTTCTTGGCCCTGCCTGTTGACGTGGAAGCCAGTGGTCACCATTGTCCCCAAGTCTACCATGGAAGCTCATTCGTTGCGTTTTTTTTTAACAGTTCTCTGGCTACAGTGGTTCTGAACAACAGGCTCACTGTCTGTCCCTGACCCAGCGGGACCACCCTGCCCCCAACTCCACACCCCGGAGGGTGGAGTGGGTGATGGAGGCTGATGCCTTTCCCCGGGGACCCGGTGGACATGGGGGTTTTGAAACAGGATGTTGAGGGAGAAGAAGGTTTTGGAGACCTGATCGCGGGAAGGAGAATGGAGCCAAGGGTCCTCACGAGGTCTGAGAGGGGAAGGGTCATTTGGGTAAACTGAGGGAGGTCCTACCTCTCTAGCCCAAGGCTCGGGATGGGGCTCTGCAGTCAGAGCAGCTGGGCGACCCGGGACGGCCGCGGGTGCCCCTCTGACCTCACCCGGCGTCCGGTGCCCCGGCTCCTGTCCTGGGGCCATGGTGGCTGCCGAGTTGCGAGGAGGAGATGGGCACAGCCACACAGGACGAACCAATGCCCCTCGGTCTTCAGGTTGGGGGGGTGGCCTGGAGGGCAGGTGCAGGGGGGCTTGGAGTAGGCGCTGGACGATGAGGCTGGTGACGGTGCTTTAGTGGCCGCGCTGGGTCCTGAGTCTCGGAGCCGAGTGTGTTCTCCGTGAGCGGCCTTGGCCTAGGGGCACCTGTGCCCAGTAGGAGCGGGTGTGCTGAGCTGTGACCATGAGGAAACAGTCTGAAACCCTCCCCTTTGACCACGTGATCACCCAGCGGCCAGGTCTGTGCCTGGGTTTGCTGCTGAGCGGGGAGGCCATGGGTCTAGGAGGCTCCTAGGGCGATGCCTCGGCGCGGCTGGAGCATGCTGAAGCCCCGTGCCTGGGACACCTCTGTCGCTATAACCGTGTGACTGGGGAGGGGCGGGGCACTGGGCAGTGGGGGCCAGGGGGTGTGTGCTGGGAGCTGGGAGCCGCTAGCTAATCCCTCGGCTCTGAGGAGAGACGTCGGGCCTTGGACTGAGATGTTCAGATACTGTTACCGAGATTTGCTGCCTATCTGCCAGATGGGTGATGGGGCAGGGCTGTCTGGACCCTTCCAGTTCAGAGTTTAGGACTGTACGTGCAGCTCTTTCTGACTTTGGTTTGTGAATATTTGAGTGTACACACATGTATATGTGTTTATGTGTGTGTACAGGTGTTTGTGTGTGCTTTTATTTTATTATTATCTTAAATTTTATTTTTTCTCTGTAGGGCGTGTGATGGGGCCGGGCAGGGTGTAGGGAGAAGCAGTCTCTCTCCTCGGAGATACTGGATGCTGTTAATCCTCCAGGCCTGCGCTGGCCTGGGGGGCTGGAGTGTTTATACAGTCTGTGCTTAAGGCCACCGTGTCAAGTCATCCCCTTACGGAGGGAGGCCAGGCCTTCTCGGGCTCCCGTGCTCTTACCCACGGGCGGGGCTCCGGGGTCTCTGCCGGCGCGGCCCCCGGCCCCGCGGCCCGAGTGGACCCCGGCCCCGGGCGGGCTCGTTAGCACGGCTGACGGCCTCCACGCCCGCCCGCGGCCTCCACGCCTGCCTGCGGCGCCGGCCTCCCCTCCACGCTTGCCTACTGTCTGCCGGGTGTCGGCGGATCTGTCATCGGCGCCGAGCAGAGCCCGAGCCCTGACAGTGAGGACGTAAACGCTCCCTGCCTGAATCCCCCATTAACTTTGTGAGGCGTATTGATTTCTTGTAAAAATAATGATATTGACAGGCCTTCCCGGAGTAATTGTTTCCAGAGCGCGGAGGTCAGCGTGGGGAGGAAAGGCCGGGAGCCGGGCTCTCCGAGGCTGTGTGAGCCCTGGGGTGGGCGATGCCGGTCCGCTGGGGACCCTCCTCCCCGCAGCTGCGAGCGGCCCTGGGGCCGCCCCTGGACACCCGGGTCCCCGGCAGCGGGCGATGTCCCGCGAGGGTCTGCGGTCGGCCTGGGGGTGGGGGCACGCTCAGGATTGGGCGGTCGTGGGCGGGTGCCTGGCAGGCACGGAGCCGCTTGGCCGCCAACCGCACGAGGCAGCGTCTGTGTGCGTTTCCTGGGCTTGGCTTCCAGAGTTTGTTAAGTTGCTCTTGGGCTGAATGTGGAGGCTTGGCTGCTGCTCCAGAGGCAGCTGCCAGGGCGCGGGGAGCGGCAGCCCAGGTGTCCATCCACGGTCCCTGCCCAGTGGCTTCTGTTCCTGGAGAGGGTCACCTCCTTTTCCCAGAGCACAAGGGAGAGAGCGTGGAGAGGCAGACACTCCTGGGACTGCGGGGCCAGCTGGGGATCAAAGCCGCGGCGTCTTTTGCAAACCCGGTATCCGGCACTGAGCCACTGGCCTGAACGGCGGCGAGAGGCTGGGGACCTCCTTGCCCGTGGACATGGGATGGGCTTCCCTGCCGAGAGCTGGACCCCAGATATCCAGCCCTGTCAGTCCAGGGCAGCGGGCAGGGGTACACGGCATTCCAGGTGGAGGCATTTTTCCAGTCCTGGAGAAGTTAAAGGATGAAAGAGCCGCCCTCTAGGAAAAGTCATCGCAGGCCATTCATGGTTAAGTTCCAAGGGCCAGCAAACGGATAGAATCCCTTTTAATTCAGAGAGAAAGCCTTAGCAATTGCTGTTTAAAATCAGAGTGGGCAGGCCACATCCCCATTTTCAACTTGGACCACATTTGGCTTATAGCAAATGTACTTTTCGTTTATCTTTAGGAAGCAGAAGAAGTTACTTAAAGAGGCAGTTGCGTTGTCTTTAGCATTTGCCAGCGGTTGGGCTTGTACACCGTGTGTATTGATTGCAAACTGGCACGCTCCTGTCCCAAAAGGATGGTGGCGCTGTGCCTCTCAGTGTTGATCCCAGACCAGGCCGTGTGGCTGGGAGGTGGGAGGGACTCAGACAGGCAGCCACACGTGCTCATCGCCGGCCCCTGTCCACAATATCTCCTCTATATTTTTCCCCAAATGAGGGAAATCTGATCAGCGGCACTAACGAACTGCAGCAGTGGGTTATCAATTAGCCGGGCCAGCGGCAGTGGCCATGCCAATACTGGCTTTGTCTGCGTTTTCTTGGAGGAGTTGGTTTATGTCACTCAAGGAATCTGCCTGTTCGGGTACGTCCCTCCCACCCAGGCCAAGTCCCCTCCAAGCACTGTTTAGAACGAGATTTGTGTGCACCCTAATCCAATAACCATTGCCCAGGACGGCCCGTGTAGCTCTGCTGGGAAATGGTGTCCGGGCTTGTAGCAACATCTAATGGGTATTTAGGTGCAAACTAGCTGTGAAGTGTTAAATATTTACATGTGGAATGCCAATAGTAATTGTCCACTTTATCTGAGCTAGCCTAGGGAAATGTCTTATTTGTTTCCATGTTACTTCAATAAATAGAAAGCTGGAAAATCCTCCCGCTATTTCTTGGGGGCTTAGAATTAATAAAGCCAGGCGGTATAAAATATGTGCTTTGGGTTTTTGAATGATCACTTCTGCACCAGGTCATATAATATGGCTTTAACTCCATGTGGCCTGTCTATTAAGCAAGACAGGATGAGCCTCACAAATAATAAAAAATATTTATGCTTTTCTTAGTGATACTAACAAGGTAACATATCAGGGGAGAAATGGCAGGAGAAGAATAAGGTAACTGTGTCTTATGAATTCACGGCTCAGTGGGGTCCCGGCCGGCTCCCATAAACACCCTAGGATTCTCTGCTCGGTACTGCTATTATTCCACAAATTGTATTTTTTGCTTTTTGTTTGTGAAATCTGAAGTGTCATAAATGCCTCCGTCTCATCTATATTTGATAGTTAATATTAGTCTCAACCAGGAAAGTGCACTTTACATGTGACAACATACGATTACCTGAGAGTGTTATTGCAAAGGAAAAAATCAATACCGATTTATAATTCACGATCGCAGTCTATCAGTTTTTATGGCTCTCTATCCAGTCTCATTAATTTTTTATTATGATTGACTGAAACTGAAAGATTTTTAACATGTTTCGCTGTTATTTATTCAACCTTAATAATTAAATAAACCTTAATTGGCTGTATTTCGAGGCATCTCGGCGCTGCGGCCAGGAAGGGTTGGGGTGACCATCCATTTTTAATGCGGGAGCACCTCACATTTTCTTCCAAGGCAGCTCAGGAAAGGGGATCTGCTCTGTACCATCACCAGAGAGAGAGAAATAGGTTTTGTCATCACCTAATCAAATTCTGTTTAGGAGGAGACCATTTGTTTTAATTCAAAATATAAATTATCAATAGCGCCGAGAGAAACGTAATAAAATATTCCTGGAGCAGCGTGAGCCCGTGCTGTGTACCTGTGCGAAACTTTGATCAGTGGCTAATATCTTGATTAATGAGGCCAAGGGCCCCGCTGCACAGAGAGCCGCCAGTGGGGACGCCCTCACCCAGGATCTCCCGATTGGTGGTTAACGGGTCCCTTTGAAAGGTGATTGACAGATGGAAAATTGCACTTTCAAATTTCATCCGTATTCATTTCAGTTGTTCTTCTACATGTCAACCGCTTCCCCTCTCTGGCAGGCCACGGCTGTATACATTAGCTGTTCCCACAGTGAGAAAAGAAGGAAGACAATCCTGTATTTGAGCATTCTGAAGGAAAATCAATCATGTCATAAGTGAGGAGTATGGATAAGTTTGAACAGTGGCAACTTTCATCATTTCATTTCTGGCCACGCTGGTGGGTTTCTGAGTGTCCGGGGCCGCACAGGGGCAACCTCAGCTGCAGGGAGAGAATAAGCAGGATAATAGAGTTGGGCTGAAAGGGAAATGTTCTTTTCCCTGGTATTTGTCAAGGAAGTTTCTCATGGTATTGCACAGAAGGAACATCAAACCCTAAGATTATATACACTGGACATTTTGACAGAGTTGAAAAAAGGCTTCTATTGACTATGACAAGGATAGACCGACCCTTCTCAATCAAACGATTGGGCTAAGGCCTCACATTTTTTCCAATTCTTGTTTGCCCTGGACTCTTGGCTCAAAAAAACAGTGGACTGTCAGCCATTTCTAGGAGGGAGCCTGTTGTTAGGGCCACTTGAGGACTTCCAGGGGCATCCTCTGGGGTCAAGAGGGACCCCTCCGCAGGCTCGGAGGAGGGTGTGACCCCACCCGGGGAGGACGCGCCCCGCCCCGGGCCCGCCCCCGAGACGGCTAAAGGGGCAGCCCGCACAGGGCGGTGCTTAGGGAGGAAACGCCAACTTAGAGGAACCCATAGCCGCTGCCCGATGGGATCTATACACAGTACTGAGCTGGGCATCATTGTATACTGGAAATGCTGTGAAAACTGTGGGCGATGAACATGTTGCAATTTCACTATCTTGTTCTTAATATTATTGAAAGAGAGCTCTTCTTGGCAGTAATAAATTTAACACAAAAATCAAATACAAAACAAATTTATTCTTCCAGAGCTGATGCCCCAGTCATTTCTTTCTTGTCTTGCATTAAGCTTTAAAATCAACTGTCACTCCCTATCGATTGCATCTGAATTGTTATCTATATTTCTCAAAAGCGCTCTTGACAGTTAATACAGTGTAAATTATAATCTGGGGAAATGCCGTTTGTGTTCACCGGCAAATTGCTTAGATTCTGAGCAAAGCTGCTTTTATTCGCCATTCTTTTCTCGTGGCCCTCTATTTTAGCAAGGATCATTCAGGCCAAATTATTCTAAGTTTACACGCGGCTGGTATGTAAATCATATTGTGGAAATCACTTTTGGAATCACGCTAGGATGTGCAGCAGAGTTTGAGTGTCTGAGTGTTGCATTAATGAAACAAATACCACCTCGGGGGCCCGACCCGCAGGGGCGGCTGCCGGTGCTCCTGCAGCTTCAGGAGAGCTTGCTGTGTTGGGTAGAGGTGAGTCCAGTGCTATGGGCTTTGGGGCCTCCTGGGGCCCTGCTGCCTTCTTAGAGAGGGGATGCCTTAGTTCTCACTGGGTCGCGTGGTCGCCAGGTGGCGCGGCAGGAGGGGTGGGGCCACTGTCCCCCTGACTTCCTTGTGGAGGGAGAGGCCAGGTCCAGGGGTGCTCCCTGGAGAGAAGCAGCCCAGTTTCTAGACCGGAGCTGGCCTTGGGGTTAAGCCACAGACGCCATTAAAAATTTTCTGGTTACATTAACAAAGTAAAATGGAACAAGTGAAATAATCTTAATAATATTTTAAATTTAACTCGATAGATCCAAAAGCTTATCATTTCCATACGTAATCCATATCAAAATTGAGATGCAAACATGTTTTTGCTTGCTGAATTTTGGAAATGTAGCACGCGCTGGGTCCCGACACCTGCACTTGGATCAGCCCTGTTTCTTGTGCTCAGTTCCACCCGTGGCTGTGACTCCTCTATTGGATGACATGCTCCAGGGTCCCCCCAGTGGCCCCCTGGCCGGCTGCCCTCCCATCGAGGCCGGGACAGAGCCCCTTCCCACTTGCAGGTTTCCAGCCCAAATCAACTGAGGCACAAGGGCGAGGGAGAGCCGAGGGCGGAACCCCCTGGGGTGTTAAGTCACCTCCCAGAGGGCACATCCGACGGGGAGTGAATTCACCCCGGGAAGGCCAGACTCGCTCCTTCTGTCTCACTTACATGGTAGTGGGATCCCCATTATGGATGAATTTGGTTTTCCTTCGGAAATATTTCATTATTATGTACTTGCGGCTGTTCCTTATTCGATGAAAATCTGACAGTTGTAATACAGGGAGCTATTTAAGGAGTCACTTCTGTTCCTTCAGGAATAACTAATTATACACTCATTTATTCATTCCAGAAATATTTATTGAAGATCTATTAGTTTCAGGCAAGGTGGTTAAAATTCTTTTCCTGCCCGGATGGATGGATGGATAGATCGATAGGTATAGATATATATCTATCTCTGTATCTACATAGTGATATAGGTAGGTGTAAATAAATAGGTAGGTAGGTAGGTATCTATAGATAGATCTATCTTATGTCTCATATCTCATCTGTATATGTACTTATTATCTATATGTTGATAGACCTATCTATTGATAATCGGCATCTATATCAACATCTGTCTGGCCCTCCATCCATCTGCATATCTGCAACCCTGCTATGCCAGAGTGCGTTTGGCAGGAGATGGGGGATAAATACAGGACGGCGAGTGTTGGGGAGAGATGACCCTGGGGGCTCTGGGGCAGCGCCAGGGACACGGGGGCATCAGAGACCCTCACTAGGAAGACAGAGCGCCTGTGCCCCTCAGAGACGAGTTAGGGGAGCATTCTAGGTAGAGGAACATGGATTCCTACGCAGGAAAAAAGCTCAGTGCCTAAATCTCTTCCACGGACTGGTATTACCCCCGACAGCTAAGGGAGACGTCCCGCGACCCCCTCTTTCAGTGGTAGCAGCGGCTTTCTGGGGAGTCCTCTGGAATGGTACGCGGGGTTTCGGGGGCAGGAGTGGAGGGGGGAAGGCGGGGGCCTAGCTGGCTGGTCACCGCAGTGCCTCTGCCCCATTCCTCACTTTAGGATGGAACGCGCGACCTCAAAGTCCTCTCCCAGCAGTCAGACGCCGCAATTCCTGGGGTGTGGAGGAGGCCGCTGGGCTTCGGTCCCTGGGGGCCCCTCGCTATCACGGGCCTCCCCGAGCTGGCAGGAGAGTGCCTCTCAGAGCACAGCAAGGACCAGGGCCGTCCTGCCCAGCAGCACATCCTCCTCCAGGTCCAGTGTGTGCCCTCACGCTGATTCTGTGGACATTCGTCCATCTGAAGAGCTGCTAGGAAGTGGCCCAAGAAACACTTTTAAGACAAAGCACCAGAATCTTACAATACATTTTCTCCTAGAGTAGGTTCAATACTTGACAATTTGACATTGTTTAATGGGATTTAGTCTGAACTTTGGGAGGATGGGATGCTGTCTCTGTAATCTCTTTATTGATAAGAGTTTAGTGCACACATGTTTATGGAATGATAGGGGGATACACGAGTGAAAAGAAAGAATGGAAAGAAATGACCATGGCTACTAAATACCAGCATTCTGGGTCATCCCCCCGGAGGGACTCACAGTCCGGGGGCTGGGGGCCCCCAGGGGCCTTCCACACACCTGTTGTGTACAGAAAACAATGACTTTGGAGATGGACCTTATGGTTTTGGTATTACCTTTGCATAAAACGTTACGTGGAACCATGTGTGATCGCCAACACGTGGTCATTTTCAACCTACAGAACCAGCAGGTCCTCCTCTGATGCCCGTGGAATGGAGTGTAGTCAGAGGCTGAAAACTAAGACATCAAGGAGAGGGTGAAACACCCCCATCGATGGTGTCCATCGAGGCCTCGGAGTTGTTTGCTTTGCTGTTGGTTGTTTCTTCTGTGACTTGCGGGCATTTTTCGGTCCAGATCCTGGAAGATGATGGTGATGAAGTTCACGGAGAATCACCTGTGACTCTTCAGTGTTTCCAGAGTCCAGTGACTCCGGGATGTAGACTGTGTCCACGGGGGCTTGTCAGGCCTGAATGTGGGCCAGGGGGCAGCCCGGGGAGGAGGGCTCTGGCCCGGCTCTGCCTGCCCTGGCTGGTTCTTGCTGTGCAGGAGTCCTGTGTGCCTTGTTTTGTTTTAATGCGTTACTGACCCAGCTCTCGGGTTACGGGAGTTCCTGTCATACACTTAGTTACACTCTCGTAAAGGCGCCCACAAAATTGCTCTAACAAGCTCACAGTCCCTGCTCAATATCCTAAGTGTAAGTGTCACCAGGTAAGACTTTTGACCGTGGCAGGGAGAGTAAAGGTAGTTATTGGAAAATAGGGAGCACCGGGCTTCCCTGTCGGGCTGTCTGTTCCGGGGCTTTCGCAGCTCTGGGTTCCACGATGAACGTCTTGTTGGCTGTTACCGCTTCATTATAAATGGTCCCTTACAGATGTATCTCCCCATCTCGAGGACCATGCTTCAGTAGCCTGGGCGGCCAAGGGAGGCAAGGCCACGTGCCCAGCTCCCCAGGTCCCACCAGCCTTGGAACTGATTAACTTGTGAGTCTTGTTAAGGCGTTGGTGGTACCCAAGAGTGTGCATTCTTGGAGTCGGGTTGACCGTTTCACCGCAAAGCTGGAGGAAGTAGATGAGGTGTTGAACTGGAATAAAAAAATTCTCTGGAAGTTCCCAGCCCAGCACTTCCCCAGCTAACTGGCTGTAGGGACAGCTGACCAGGGCATTGCTGTAGGGTTCCGAGTGTGACACCAGATTAAGTAAACTCACTTTCAGTTTCCTCCAGACTCCATCAGTCTGTGAAGTTAACAGGTTGCTCCCGTAATAGGCATTGACTGTAGATTTTGTTGGTAAATAATATTGGGTATAAAGGCATAGCTTTGGCTGATGGGAAGCGGAGTTTGCGTTTATCGTGAGGAAGGGGTTTACAGGTAAGAGGTGAGGAGACAACGTGAGAACATTCGTTAGCGGAAAAGCTGCATATTCCTCCAGACCGTGGTTTCCCATCTGGCCACGCTGGTTGGGGGGCTGCATTTGGGCGTGAGCTCTGCTGTCAGTCAAGGGGCCCCAACTGTGCACTGCAGCCCTGGTGACGAAGCCCACCCTGACTCATTAAACCAGAGCAAACTGTACCGAGGGCGCCGCTGTGCAATTTTAATATTTGGTGCATGTGACAGGATCATTTTAGTGATTTGCAGGATTTATCTCCTCTTAAAAGTACTGCCTAAGGCTACTCTAATTGGTAGGAAAGCAAATTCCCTCTTCTCCTCCTGTCAGTCTTTGTTTTATTTACTGAGAACTGCCGAAACCTATTTACACAATAATGAGGATAAATCACCGGGATGCTTTCAACACAAAGAGAAATGTGGCTCGAGTTGAAAGCTGTACAATTAAAACAAAATTCCAGATATTCCTGAAGTGGTGTGTGCAGTTGGGGAGAGCAAAATAAAATTAAGACAGATGGTAGGATCGCACCCTGGACCATCTCAGGAAGCTAGCTAATCAGGATCAGAATTCTGGGGATATTTTATGATGGGCAATTTCACTTGCAATGGCAATGGAGTAAATGCCTGTGAGTTACCATCAATATTTGTAATAAAAATAAACAATCATGCATTCCTCCAGCCTGCAAATAGGGTAAGTTTAGGCGTCATAATTATGGCATTGCAGGAGTGGCGGTAAGTCATGTGAAAATGTCAGCCGTGTGGTTGCAGCCTCTGGCTTGTTGCCAGCAAAGCGGGTCACAGCCACTTGGAGGAGACACTCCAGACGTACTTGACTGTATGACCTGGCAGGACCCACTTCTTTAGGTGCCAGGAGCGCCCTACATTTGAGAATGGTTCTTGCTGGAGGGAGTGCCACAGAGACTCAACCAGCCAAAGGCACCGTGCACACAAGCGGCCCTTGAACTTGGCTCTCATGGCTGTTGGGTTGATGCGTGCTTTCCAGAGCTCCCAAGGCCTCCAGGTTGGCATTAGGACCTTGGCAAGCTCGGTCATCCTGTCCTGAGGTTGTCACAGGTTGTCCCCTCGGATGGGGACAAATCACGTGACTCAAGGAAATTTAGGAGCCGACTTTCAGACGCAGCCGTGGACAGGAAAACGGAGTGACCCACACACCACACACGCCATGAATGTTCTCAGAGGCAAAGCCCGAACACAGGAGGGCCGATCTAGGTGGCCGTTTAGGAAATGTGAGTTTTGGATGAAAGAGGTTTGAGCTAAACTTCTTAAAAGTGGTAAGAACTAGAGGCCCTTTGGTACCAGGCTTGTGGGTCCAGGAGGCTGGACGTTGGGGCCCAAGCCTCCGTTTGGCCTGATTCTGGCCAAGCTTCCACATCCCCGGGCGGCTGGACCAGATGTCTCCGAGGAGCTTTCTGGTTCTGACCATGGAGGTAGCTATGCTTGCGCGCCCTTGCTCTCTGCTCACCCCTCCCGCGCTTCTCCTCAGCTGTCCCCTCCTCCTGACCCTCAGGATCACTGCCTTCCTCTTAGGTTATGAAACAACCTGCATTGCTCTTTGCATCCTGACAGCTTGGGTGATGGCTGCTCAGTTATCCTGGAAAAAAATAATTCACATAAGCAGATTTTAGCACATTCACCGGGTCTTTTAACTTCATCTGACACCGTGTGGAGGGAAGATGAGAGAAGTATATTTTTATATCCCACGGGAGTTACTTTATGACGACTCTTTCAAGGTGAATACTGGCATTTACTTAGCCTGAGCAGAAAATACAAAGGAACACACAGGAGCAGGAACATAGAAACAGTGGAGTCAGCAAATAGTATTTTATTTTGTTGCTTTGAATCACTGTCCCTCAAACACAGCTAAATCTAAGTTAATTTAAAGTTTCTCTTGAGGAATTCATATCAAATTAAAGTGTTTCTCTGCAGTCATGACAAGAGCAGGGAACACATCTGAATTTCCTCCAAATTATGGTCTATTTTTACAGTCTCCTAAGATTTGCCTTTGTGGACCTTATTCCACTATCTCTGAGAGAAAATTAATTTAACTAATGACAGCTCAGACTAAAACATCAATCAAGAGAAGAGAGAAATAACACGACAATCACTGAAGAGAGGAACGTGGAGACAGGAGACTGCATTCCACGCAGGAACTTACGGCCTGTCCTTTCCTTAAAGTTGTTTACACGCAGGGCTGACGCCCGGTCTCCCCTCCGCCCTGCAGGTGTGGCCCCAACGTGGTGGGGCTGTCCTGATAGATTTTCCTCCTGGGTTTCCCTTGCAAGCCACCACTGCCTTCGTACAACCTATCAGGAAGTTCTTATTTATTTATGTTTTAACCAAATGGTTGGTAGTCCTTACAGCCTGGTTGGACTTCCCCAAGCTGTGCCGGGGCCCTGTCCTTGGGTGGCACCATCAGTTGTGCGACGTGGACAGGAGAACAGCCTCCTGCCGTGCCCCCCCTGCCCCCCCGGCCCGCACACACGACGGGGCTCCCTGGCGCTCTGCTGGCATCGAGACATGCCCGCGGACCGTGGAGAACATTTAAGACCTTCTCACTGGCAGCCGATTTCGCCGAGTCCCCACCTTATTGATGCCGGCGCCGATTTATGAATGATGAAGTGGAGGACATTTGCTATCAGAAGCTCACAATGTAGCTCTTAATAAAAGATTAAACAAGGAGAGAAGGCAGTGCCGGTTTCTGACACTGTGCTGATAAGGGGCTCCAATTCAAGGCTGCGAGGAGGAGGAGTGTGACAGTGACAGATGCTGAATGGGGGACATTGGACACGTGTTGATCCTCCCGGGTGACGTGTGGCCATGTGGAAAATCTGTCTGAGGAACTTTCCACAGATCAGACGCCGGGAACGCCTTCCGCCGACCGGAGGTGATCCGTTACCGAGGACGGAGATTTCATGGACGTGCAGGAGGGAGGCAGGCTGGACGGCCCTGCTGCTGGAGATGCGGCCGCGGCTCCTGGGCGCCTGGAGGGGGTGGCAGGCGGCAAGCTGTCAGTTTGAGAAATGAGAAGTCTAAGAGGCTGGGACCAGCTTGGCAGATGTGCAAGAGAAACAGGGAGCATATTGATCAATTAAATATGCAAATACCTCAGCAAGGAGAGACAGAGATGAATAAACTGACAGCAACATCAAACTGCACATTAATGATTCGATGAAGTGCCCATCCCAACAGTTTAGTTTTAAATAAATGCTACTTTCCCAAAGTCGGTTTATAACGCAGTTAATGACTTGAACAGGGCCAGGGAAACACACAGGGCTTTGGAACCCGGCTGCCATCCTTGCCGAGGGGGCAGCCTGCGGGCCTCGCCTCTCAGCCCTGGAACAAGGGAAGGAATTCAGGTTTCCCTATAACAATAGCCCACCGATATCCCATTGTTGCCGACTTTTTGAGGCTCTTTCTATATCATTTGCTTTCTCAGCCTCCCCAAAGAAAGCCTGATTGTTTCGGGCCAGACTTTACTGGCAGCCTCCTGCCCATGGGTGAACCCCGTAAACCTGGGGACCCCGGATTAGATTTCATTCCTGTGCTGCAGACCCGGCCGGGCAGGATCTGTACCTTTTGTCCATGCCTTTGACTCTGTGAAAGGCACCTAATTATGACTTAGCTCTTCAGACTAATGAAATTATCGTCTTGTTCTCTTGCTTCTGTACTGTTGTCAAGACTTTGAAACATGATCGTTTAATTACTGACACCTACTGTAGCTCATTTTATGCATGCAGAGCTAGAAAATGCTTGTCTCTGGGAGCCCGACAGGGGCGCTGCGCTCTGCCCTTTTGGTTGCGTGTGTAAGAGTCCTCTTTTCATATGAAAATTTAATACAGCACCGGGTCAGCTTGGGCTCTCTTCTGCTAAGCAGCCCCAGATTTCGTCATTTATAACAGAATTATTTGAAATTCCTAGCTGGGAAAAGGGCAGGAATCGTGGCGTTTGGAGCAGACCGGAGCAAAACCCCAGCCAAGCTCAATGCTATCTGCCCTCGGCCGCCCACGTGCTCTCGCAGAGCCACGAGTGGCCCCATCACAATAAATGGAGACAAGTAAGATGTCGTTTAAAGAAACTGGGGAAAATATTCAGACTTTGACATTTGGGCTGTTTCTCCACTCTGATAACATCAAAAC
>NC_136914.1:227113076-227130576 GCF_949752795.1 Hyperoodon ampullatus | reverse complement strand
CGGGAGCAATTAACGGGGCTTTTGACTCTCGGGGAAGTCAAGACTCTTCATAAGCAGAAAGGGGCAACAGCACTTCAGTGGATTTTGCTCATTTTCTCTCTGTTTCAGGAGAGCGAAGACAGCACGTGGAGTCTGAGCGCATCTGAGGGCGTCAGAGGCAGGGCCGGCCCCTGTGCCCTCTGAGCCTCGCAGGCTGCCTTTATGGCACATGGGACAAAGCTCCAGGGGGAGAGAAGTTAAGGAATATGTCTGACTTTTTTCTTCTTTCTTTTAAAAAAACAGGATATTCTTCAATTAATTCATCCTGTCGCTTTCTTTAATTCTTTTGACATCTGCTCAAATTAAGGGTGAGGATATCGAGTCGTGAAAAGGTGAAGGAAAGCTTTGCTGTGTCTTTTTTTTTTTTTGAATTTTAGATTTTTTTTTTTTTGTACAGCAGGTTCTTATTGGTGATCTATTTTATATATATTAGTGTATATATGTCAATCCCAATCTCCCAATTCATCCCACCACCGAGCTTTGCTGTGTCTTTTCTTATCAGCTGAGGAAAGGGAGATGTTTGTGACACTCACCAGGGGTGTGCTTCTGGCGTTTAGCTCCGGGGGGCGCTGCGGAGGCCGTGGGTGGGTGTGGACAGAGCCCCCTGACCATGAAGTCCTCTGGAAGAGTCAGAGAGTGAGCTGGGATGACCCAGCTCAGAGGAAGGTTGGTCCCAAGTTTGTTTGCATCCCGGCAGCACCGGGGCATCTGCCTGCTCCCCACTGACGCCGCCATGAGAAGCCCTCTAGTGGGGACCGGCGGTACTGCGGGCCTCTCTGACATCAGCACCCATATTGTCCCTCTGGACCCCCAGCTCAGTGTGGAGCCCGCCCCAGTTAAGAGGGTAGTGAATTGGGGGGTCAGAGGGACGTTCGGGGGCTTCCTCGGTGGCCCGGAGCACAGTGGTGGGAACACGCTGGCCTGTCCACGTGCCCGGGCTGGACAGCAGGCAGAGGTGACACGCCGTGTCCTTTGCAGAGGGCAGGCAGGGCCTTCCTGAGGATGCTAAGTAAGCTGCCTTGTCGGGATGGATGCTGGTTCTGTCAGCTTATCCTCTTGGAGAGTTGCAGTTGAGCAGAACAAGCAGAGTGGTGCTGTCTGGAGGCCACCTCCACTCCTAGGGCCGCAGGGGGAGGTGGAGGCACTTTTCCTGGCCCATGTTTTCTACTGTCACTGTGCCAGCCCACACTGTGCCATCTGTAGGGTCCTGTGGACTCTCTGCTCACACTGGGGTTTTGATCATTCTCTACCTTTTTTTTTTTTGTAATTGCAGAATCATAAACTATTTTAATTTCAAGGTTAGCAATTTTCTCTTGCATACTTAATTTATAATTAGCTGGTTTATAAACCTGTTCTGTGAATATAATTTTACTGTTGCCAAATGTTCTTCATGAATAATTAAGGGCAAATCCCTATTTATCAAATTATTAATATACTTAATAGCCTTGTTTTCATAAACAATGCATTGGAGTTGGATTTAAAGAAAATCCTTCTCTGAGGGATCTGGTGTTTGGTTTCCACCACGGTGAGGACCCTCTCGGGGTGTCTGCACAGAGGGACACTTGTGCTGTGTTGATGTCACGGCCCCCGGCCTTTTTTCCTCCACAAAGGCCCAGGTATCAGTAGCTGGACAGACACAATGGCCATTCACCAGTGGGACTGGCCTCCTTGGCCTTGTGAACAATGTTGTTATTTGTTCCTAGCAGTTCAGCAGGAGCGTTTTTTGGAGGAAATGTAACAGATGAAACCATCCTTTCAGCCTTTTAAGATCTCTTTTGCCATAATCCTACCCCCATTAGCAGGGTACCGCTTTTCAAAGCGAGGAAAGCAACTTTTGCGTGCGAGTTTGGACATAAAAAGCCGTAGTCCCGGCCCTCCTGTTCGGTGACCTGGATCCTGTAGGATTCAGGTCCAGAAGACAGAGGCAGAGCCGCAGAACGTGCTTCACCTGGGAAGGAAATGAAAACTCAGGCGGGGAGTTGGGGCGGTGAGGGTAACGCTCTCCGGGCCCACGCGGCCCCGCCTTCCTCAGCTCTCTTCGATTTCATCGAGGACAACAGGGCTGTTTTTTCTCCTTGGACCAGCATCCAGATCACCTGCTCGCCAACAGAAGGTTCCCAGCTGACGCCTATCAATAGTTTGAACAACTGAAACAATAAGCAAGCCCACCATGCTAGTTCAGAACTATCCACTTAACATCAAACTTGTGGGGTGTATCAGCCAAGGGTCTCCGGCCTCCCTGCCGGGCGTTTTAGGGGCCGAGCGTCTCTCGGGAGCGTGGGAGCCGGCAGCCCCGGCCAGGCGAGGTGGTGGTGGTGGTGGGGAGCCTTTTTTGTGTTTGCTGATTACCATCCGCTGGGTTTCCCGTCCACAGCCTGGAAGGAGATGAGGGCCGCGCTTCTCTGTTCTTGGGGCTGCCATGTGTGAGCCCCTTGCCATGTGTGTGCGACGCCGTGTGTGTGATTCATTCCAGAGCAGTTTTAGTCCTCATAAAATATTCATTTTGCTTGTGCAGGGCCCTGTAATTGCCGTCTCTCACCCTGAATTATTTATGCCTTGCACAGGCTGACAAAGCTTTGCCATGCGGCCCTAGATGAATCAGAAACACGGGTCTTTGCTGCCAACAGCATTATAGTTTCACAAAATATGGCACCAGCGTCACTCTGGGCCGCCTCATCTCTAAATCCAGCTTTTCTTGATTTGACATTTTCTTTGCTCTTCCATTGTCTTAGGCAGGCAGAAAGGTTGCCTCTTAACTCGAAGCAGCAACCTTTCTTGCTTGCATGATAGCCGCTGTGCTTGAGAGGGCTGATGTATCTTTATTGCCCTTACTTTTTTCACGCTCGGTAACAAGACAGTGCTTGGGCCCACTTTAAAGCCATATATTATACATTAGCGATAAAGTGATGCAAATAGTCCTGAATACTCTTCAAACAGACAGTGGAGATCAGCCCGGATCTGGCTGCTTGTCACAAAAACAGAAAATAAAAGGTGACTGGGAACTTGGGCTGAGCTGCCCGCTCCCGGCTGCGGGCTGCACGCAGGCCCGGCCTGAGGGCCCCAGATGGGGCGGGAGACTTGTATGGGCCCCTTTGCGGGCGGACAAAGCAAGGCGGGCTCCCCACTCGCAGCATCTCTTCAGCATCCAGCCTCTTCCCCAGCTCGGGCTCGCCCCGACATCTCCGCTTTGCAGCCGGGCGCCTGCCAACGGGTATTTCCTTGTGTTTCTGCGTTCCAGCCTGAGAGCCCCTTTCTGGCCAGGGGTACACGGGTGTGCACGATCCCTGCACACCAGGACACGGGCACTTAGAACGCACCGCGTCCAGATATTTAGGGAAACCAAGTATCATGAATTAGGCGCTGGCAGGATGCAGCGAAACTCCTCCACGAGCCTTTCCAAACTGGAAAGCAGAGACACCCAGTCGGCTCTGAATGTCAGGAGCTCTTGTTTCTAAGCCGAGACAATGACAACCTGCAACGATTCCAGTGCAAAATTCCCACGTGCCGAAGGGCTCCAGGAAAGAGAATCTGTGGAATAATATTCACACACAGGGCTCTACGGAGGCATGGGGAGCTGGGCAGGCGGGACCGTGATTTGAACACCTTGGTTCTTCCCTGAGCCACAGAAGGGGCTTAATTTACGGCTCCTGGCTCATCAACAAAGGGAGGGGAAGAGGGAAGGCTCGGTGCTGTTTCAAGTAATGGATGACCCGGACACACATTTCTCTTGTATTTGTTGACACGCAGGAGTAATGAAGTTAAAGCTTTGCACACATGTGCCCCTCATTAAGCTGCATTACCTGCATTAAAACTAATAATTGCCACTCAGAGCTGGGCTTCCATTAATCATTTATAATGTTTTAATAAGTTTTTAATCAGGACCTAAAAGGCTAGAGAGGCCGGCGTAGGCAGGTTCGACACTGGTGTCCTGTGTGCACGCACAGGCCTGATTTAAAATGTGATTTTTTTTTTATTAATAATTCAGCCCACGAAGATGATGGTTCTTAATTAAGCAAGCTGGCATGGACGAGGAAAACGTGTGTCTGAATGGGAAAACACGAACAAGGTCTTTCCCACTTGGAGATTGGGGGGGAAAATAAACCCCAAAGAAAAAACCTCGTGTTTGTTTTGAGGATGCTCTCCGCTGCCGACAGAAACCAGAACGGCAAGAAGGGTGATCCCCTTATCGTCACGTCCCTCCCCACGCACCCCCGTTCGGTGGGAGAGGTTTGAAACCCTAAGTTCGGATAAGCATAGGCACTTAATCTCTGCACACGAAGTCTCTGTAAAAGTCTCCCCTGGAGCTGGCAACAAGTCAGGGGGTGCATCTGATGTGAGACAAGTGATGCTGGCATTTTTCTTAAATAAGGAGCTCCGTGATCAGAGCTGGCAAATAGAGAGCAGTGTCCAGAGGGAGTGAGGAAGCTGTTTTAATGAGCCCGCAGCGAAAGACAAAATACAGACTGATTGACAGGGCGAATGATCTGCTGGGGAAATAATGTCAATGCCGCATCGCCCATTAGAAAGAGAGAAATAGGTACAGGGGGAGAAAAGAAAGATAGGCACTTGAAACAAGAACCCTGGTGTAAATATAGCGCACTTCACATTTCTTTTGTGTTGTGCGGTTGACTTCTTTTAAACAGATAACCTTATCAAAACTATCATGAGCTATCAGGCACAGTTACAGAAAATACTAACTAGAATCCTGACAGCAAGCCAGGGAGGGTAACGGAAAAGCGCAGAGCCTGGGCATGCATTTGCTTCGAGAACGTCTACCTGGGTTTTACTTATCGGAACACATTAAAGCCACCCAGAAAAGTTTAACGCGAGTCGTACACGTTTCTCCAGAAGGAGGGCTCGGCAGGATGTGTCCTGGGCGTGGAGATTGAACTGGCCGGCAAAGCTATTAAATCCCATCAGATCTCCTTGGCATCATTTTAATGAGAATCATTGCACAAGTACAAGATCATGGTATCTGTAAGTGCCTCTTGACAGCCGCTGCTGAAATTGTGATGAAACGAAAAACCATTATAGCAGAAATTTAGCGATAAGGCTCTTTGGGGGGACGGTAGGGCCTGGTGTGGCTGTGGACCTCGAAGGGTTAATTTTCTAAACCTAATAATGTTCGATAGTGAGGTATTTGTCAGGAGATAAAGAAGTGATAGAATCTGGGAAGTGGGTCCCTTGGCGATTGTAGTACAAATATTGTTAATGCGGTGTGGTTACTACAGCGAGGGAAAGTAAAATAGCTCCAGTCCGCTAGAGACAGCCTCTGCTACAGTAGAGCAGGAACCTCCAGACAAAGGCCAGTAATTGTTGAACCGCGAGTCAAGCCGTGGATATTTTCAAATCCTCCTCTATCTGCATTTACATGCGGGATATCATGCGTGCCGGGGGACGGCGCCCACGGGGACCGGGAACCCCCAGTGGGGAGTCGGGCAGCCCCAGCCCTCTTGCCCGGGAGGGAGGCCCCTCACAAAGGCCATCTGGGCCCGGCTGTAAAATTCAGTCCCGTCCCCCGCTCTGGCCCCTTCCTGATGACGTCATGCAGGCACTACAAGTATATGAGACCCATAACTTGAAATGTACAAGAATTTAATAAGTCTGGTGTTAAAGCAATTTGTCATGGCATATTTGAAGAATAAATCAGACTAATGGAGCAGATTTTCCCTCCCGTATGGCATTACAGGCCGTGAGCCCAGTCATAGCTAATGGCAGGGGTGGGAGAAAAAGAGAGGCCTGACATTAAGACCCTCGCATTTTGGAAATCCGATACGTATTGACCTGTGTACTATCTCAGTGCACAGATCTGATGTCAGCAGAGTGTACTCGTGTATAGGAACTGCTCATTACAGGTTTTCTGAAGGAAGCACATTGTCTCTGAGCCCCAGAAGCCGATCGGCTAGGATTGCTCAGTAATCAATACCGCAGCAACTGATGGCCCGGCACACACCGCAGCTGCGGCCACTGCTTTCAGGGACTTCCCAGTAATTAGCCGGGACTTGGAGGCAAGCACTCCACCACCGGTCACTTCCTTATCAGTCAGGGAAAAGTCTCGTAAAGGCTCTATCTTCTAATTTGACTCTTTCACTATTTCCCTTCAAGAGGGCAGTAGCGGCCCCAGCGACCGACACCCCGGGAGGGGCCGCTGCCCTGTGGGGCTCCTCGTCCCTTTGGGCGGGGACCTCCTCGCTGTGGTGGCGAATGGAAGCGAGGTGGGCGGCCCACGAAGGTACCCGCTTTCAGGGGAACGGTTCAGCAGCGTCAGCCCAGTCGCAGGGCTGTGCAGCCACCACCGTCTCCTTCCCAACATTTCTGTCACCCCCCAAAAGGAGACCCCATGCCCATCAGGCACTTCCCCAGCCCCGCAGCCCCTGGCAGCCACCAGAGGGTGGCGACTTTCCCAGCTGCATCTTCTGGCCGCTTTTCTCTACCCACTCTTCCGTGTCAAGGTTATTAGGTATGAAAAGAGCCTCCTGGTTTTGCGTCCTGGATGCAGTAACTAAAGACATAGGGGCTCGATCAGGAACGGGGGCCCTGCCCTCCCGGAACCCCGGAAGCTGTCAGCGCCGTGATTTACACACAAATGCTTTGGGAGTTTTGATGGATGACATGGAGGCCTATCCAGTGGCATTAGTTGGCTGCTTGTTAAGAGCTCAGCCTGAAGGTGGAAAATCGGGACCTCCACCCCTGCCCCAGATACCAGTATACTTTTCAACCCTGGACTCAGGTTTCCCACGTCACTTGTGATCGAGGGCCAGGAGAGGAGGCCGTGGCCGCTCGGACTGAGGCTGGGTTCACGTGCGGGAGGGGCTGCTGGAAGCCGGAGCTCTGTCCTGGGTGTGCCCGTCACCTGTGCTCAGGGGGCCCGTCTGGGTCTCCCGGCTCGCAGCCTCGTGGCCTTGAAGCCTGCGGTCACTCCTGTTTCCAGGCACCCGGAAGACCAGGCCCCGAGACAGTCTAAAACTCGACAGTTAAAAAAAATTTTTTTAAATCTCTGCACATAGTGTTTCCTGAGATGCTGCGTGCGAATAGGTAGTTTCAGACATGTGATAGCCACATGCAAAGAACAGCCGTTGAGACAGCTCCAAGTTTCCTTTTTCTCCTCAATCACCAGGGTGCACACGCCAAGCCCACTGCATTTCTAAGGAGACAATCCATTTCTCCTTTGACCAGAGGGAAAGAAATCATTATTACATGATTAGTGGCTCCGGCTAGGTGAGGAACAGCAGTGGCAGGGAAGGCGGTGAGGATGAGTGGTATTAATTACCTAACGCTTGCCGGCAGGATCATTTTATCCGTGATTTGGCCATTGGTAAGTTGCAGCTTTTGATAAAAGTGGGCAAGTTCTTAGCTACTGGAAACAGGAGGGAAGGGGCTGGTGTCAGATGAGATGCATCTCATCAGCTTTTCTCTGACAAACCAAATTCATTCCTTATGTAATTGATAACGGCCTTGGCCAATTACTTCACACATTACAATACACAGAGGCCCCCTTCGCAGGTTTTGCAGGGCTGTAATTAGCTATGCTAATACCCCCTTTATTGGCCCTAATACTGCTCAACACCTTTTGCCACCCTGGAACCCACTAGAGCCCCATGGCCTGTCAGGACCGCTGATTATTGAGAAGGATAGCTTTAATCAAACCTAATTGCAGTTAATTTTTCTCTCCTCTCTGTTGCCAGCGTCTAATGCCACGGACTCCTTGATATTCCATTAAATTACAATTAAACGGCCTCCTTTGTTTCTGATTGTCCTGAACGACACCACAAAGTTCTGTAGCCGCTTAAAGGAGAGTGTTTGGTCCTAATTGCCTGCTGGCCCACAAAGGGCCAATTTACACAATACCCATGTAGGATTTAAACAGTTCATAATGTAATGGACATTACACAGGAGCCTAAGACTACAATTAAAATGATTTTCATCAGATAGAGAAGCCCTGGTTAATCAGCTTCATAAAAGTAAATATAAGTGAACTAATTCATAGCTTAAACACACAGAAGGGGGGCAGACTTTGAAATCGGTTACTGAGGCGAGGGTTGCCCCCTACTGCGTGAGGCCCAGAGTGGGCTCCAGCTAACACGGTCGGTCCTGCTGTTCGAGCCCCGCTGAAGGTGCCCGTGTCCTGCCGCCGAGCACTTCCGGGGGCACCGGCGTTACTGGGGAGGATGCTGGCACAAATGCCACCGAGACCAAACTGAACTTTCTACCGAGCACAACTGTCCCTGCAGAAGGGAGGGCGGCCTTGGAGTCTTCAGCTCAGGCTCCAGCTCTCAGGGGCTGGACCCAGCAGCTCTCCCATCCCTGCCTCCCAGTGAGAGGGCCCCTGGGCCCGTCTTCACAGGATGCCCCAGAGTCGGGAGAGGCAGCCTCTTGTTCCCAGCTCTCCTAAGAGCGAAGGAGATCACCCACGTGGCTCTTCTGCTAATCCCCGCGCGCCCTAAAAGAGGAAACCTGACTTCCAAAGTAATGAGATCACACCTTTCCCCCTTCTAATCGCTGCTGAGAACTTTCCAGGATTCTGTGCGCTGTCTCCGAGCGGAACAGTACCGGGGAGTTTCGACTGATGGGTAGCAGTGTGCCCTGAGCTGCAGCTTCCTTCCCCTCCTGCCTGGGAGAAACAAGTAAATAAAGCCCATATTTCAAGCTTGATTTACTCTGGTACCTACTGTGAAAGATGATGACTCTTTAGGGAAATAAAGACAGGGTCAGGGAATTAGTGTACATAATGGTCATTTTGATGATGGGCCAACAGATGCAGCCGGGAGCACACTGTACACAATTAAGCATAATGTACTAATGACAGGTTAGAATTTTTATCGCCTCTTTGCCATCGAGCAGCAAATCCATGGCTAGCAGTAATAAAGAGTTTATTGGTGTTAAAGCCAAAGATTTTCTGACACAGGAAAGATTTTTCCTTTCATAACAAGAGTATTAAATCCTCTGTGTACCAGACTCTAGAAGTGAGATATGTAAAGTGCCTGTCAGATATTTCTTAGAAAAAAGCCAATTAAAGGGTAATTGAGTAAAGGATGAGAGCCACCATTTGACTTCACGCGTCCGCATTCCTTTCTCACCCTACCCGAACGCCCCAGCGCCAGCGAGCCCTCGCTAGCGGAGGCACACACTCACCCCGGACGTGACGGTGCGCGGGGTCGGGAGCCACGCGCTGGCTGGGCCGTGCCGCCCGCCTCGAGGAGGCCTGATTGAATCCTCGAGGAACCGAAATGAGGGTGAAAACTAAGCGCAAGGCTCCTCTCCCTCCGTAAGGGCCCAACCTGCGTCCGTTCCCACGCATGTCGGGCCTTATTTCGTTTGTGTAATTGGGGCCCGAGTGCCTGGGAGGGATCCTGCTCTGTAGGGCCGTGCGCTCCAGACCTGCAGGTCTTTCTAAGTCCTCTCGCTGCTTTTTGAGAAACTTTGAAAAGAATCCTACCATTGCCTACGCATCCAAAACGTGTAAGTGTGTGCGTGCATGCACACGCACCCACCTGCTCCGGAGTTGATGACGGTATTGAAGGCCCACGTGGGCCAGGCCGCTTATGCCCACAGTGACCATGCACGGCGCGGGCCGTTCAGGCTCAGTGCCCGCTCTGCCCTCCAGGAGGTGAAAGGGTGAGAGCTGGCTAAAAAGACATCAAGGAATTTAAAGAAACCTCCTCTGGAGGGGGGAGAAATCAGACCACACAAAAGCTCCCCCAGTCGGCTCCATGCAGATGAGCGGCTCCGGCCGGCGCCTGCCTGGAGATTAGCTGGGTGGTAATGTGAGGCGTAATTGTGCCATGTGGCTGCCCCCGAAGTGAGAACCTAATTGCCTGACAGGACGATAACTTTGTGACGCCCTCACCTTGTTAGGCCCTTATGCGGTTGGGCGCAGGGTGGCCGCAGGTGCGCTTAATTTACCTCGCTGCAGAGTGCGTGGAGCTTAATTGCACCGTGGTTGTTAGAAACTGGTGGGTGGACGGCCGGGCAGCTTACTGTATGCTGATGGCAGATGGTGTTCAGAGGCGCGGCGGGCTAAGTGTATAGGTGAGGCGAGTTAATAAAAGATGTAAATTCTGGCCTAAAATAGTGAGGCCGCGCGGGATGTAAGGAGATTTAATTAAGTGGCCACTATTCTTTCTCCCATCAGTCGGATTTTCCTCTGCCCTGGTGGAAAGTCGTCCGGGGTATGTTGGGAATGCAGCTGGAGACATGAATCTCAGACTCCCAAATCTTTTTATTTTCTGATATGATAATCAGCCGCAAGGAACCTTGACTGCCGGGTTGAAGTCAAGGAAATCGTGTGAAACTTCATAAAAAAGTAGTCATCAACCAGTAGGACAGAGGATATTTGGAAAGAAGATAGAGGAGATGTCTGTTGATAGCCTTGTGGACAGGGTGTCAGCCCAGAGGCCCCAGCTTTTTTGGGCTCAGGACACGGGTGGCCTTCTCCAGACAAGCCGAGCTGGTGCAGGGCCGAGACCCCCTGTTCTCCCGTGGCTGGCGGTGCATCCAGGCCTCCCGGGGTCCATGCGCTCCTGTTGTGAGCCAGAGCTTCCATGTTTGTCACAGAGCACGCGGGAACGGGAGGACAAGGTGATGATGTTTCTGTCACAGCATCTCAACACTCTGTCATGCTTCAGAACGAGGCCCGGCCTTGGCGGGAAGCAGAAACAGCTCTGCGACTAGCCTCCCCTCCAACCAGGGCAGCGCCTGGTCCCCTCCCCCTAAGCGACGGTTTCCTTGCCTCATGGAGGGTGGGGTGGGGTGGGGTGGGGCTTGATCGGTCCCTTAAAACCACACGTAGGCCTTTCACAGAAGTCGTTGCTGCCCTTAAAACAGCACCCCAGATCTTCTCTTAAGAGTCATACCTATTGTAACTTGAAAAGCCCATCTTTAAAAGCGTGTTTACCTAGGCAGTGATGGCCCCTGGGCTTGGGTTGCCAGGTAGAATTCAGCACGTCCAGTTAACTTTGAATTTCGGAGAAACAGTTTTTTTTTTTTTAGGATAGGTATGCTTTGGGACAGGCCTAGCCTAAAAAATTATTCGTTGTTTATCTGGAATTCAAGTTTAACTAGGCATCCTGTGTTTTTATTTGCTGAAGCTGGCAGCCCTCTCTGGGGTGGACGGGTCCCCGGTGATTAATGGTGGTGCAAAGATCCAAGTGAGAAATGGCCAATTTAAGTCACGGTTGTTATTATAAAGCTTGGAAACCCCCAGTGTCAAGACAAATGTAAGTCCCTGCTTCCTCGTGTGGAGATCTTCCACAGTGCCCAGTGGACCCGGAGGTGCCTGCCTGGCCTCTCCCGAGTTCTCTCTCTCTCCCTATCGCCCCCTACAGGGCAGCCAGCAGGTGGTATGGGGTCGGCTCCCCACGCAAGAGTGTCTTTCAAAAAAGTCTGTGTCTTTTGTCTGATAACCCTAACAAATATCCATTTTTTGTATTTTTATAGATTCTTTCTAAAGTTTTTCCTCAAGTGCAATCAGAACTGTTTGAAGAATGCAGGCAACCCTCGGGACATGCGAAGATTCCAGGTACACGATTCTGGACCGTGGTCCAGACTTAACGCTATGAAAGTTGAATTCCCTGATGTTGCAGTTGTTCGGAAACCAACCTTTAGTTCTCAGGGGCTTGGGTGCAAATGAGTCAGGATGGGCTCATTCGAAAGAATATTTAAATCGAATGCTTTAAAAATGATCTGGCGCCTCAGTCCGTCAGAGTCATGGAGCCTAGTCGTGGCCCGCGACAAAGTGAAGCTGGCTCTGGAAACGGGACCTGAGCTTTTGCTCTGATGACAGGGTGTGCCTCTGCCTCCTGGGGCAGTGCACACCGCCCTGGCCCTCTGTGTCGGGCTGCGGGGTACCCCGAAATCAGAGCGATCAGGGCTGTGGGTTAAGGTGGAGTCTGCCTTACATTCAATCCTGGTGAGTCCTGTGGGTGTGTTTCAAAATGACTGTTTTAGGATTTTTGCAAGTAAAGTCCTCCTAAGGGTAGCATCTCATTTAGTCTGTTTCCTCAGTTGGACCTTGCTGTTCATGCTTGTTTGGTTGGTTAGGCTTTGGGCCCATGCTGAAGACCTTCCTTAGGGATGGATTGGTCTGTGGTAGGGGAGGACCACTAGGTAATATATGGGGTGTACTCAGGACTGAGGGGGCTGCACCTGTTCCATGCAGGCCTCTACCAATTCCAGAGTGTTTCCCCAGCTCAGCTTCCCTCCCCTGAGGCTGGGCTCTTCTCACCTCCTTAATTCCACACCTCGGAGCTAGACCGTGTTCCTGAGCCCAGGCTAACTTGTCCTCTGGTGAGTTGTCCTCAGATCAGAGGATTTCCTCTGGAGGAGAGGTGTGGAGAGCCAGTTGGGCTCAGGGGTAAATCCTGATCCAGTCATGGTTTTCTTGCCTTTGTTTGTGAATGACTAGGAGGTGACTTCAGGGTGAAGCGTGCTCAGCACACATGATGGATTGTTCTGCTGATTTTAATTGTAAAGATATCTGGGCGGGGACCCCAAACCGCTCCTGGTCCCGACCCACCAGAGAGGAATTTGGAAGCTTACTGCTAGGCTGGATGTTACCAGATACTTCTTCTTTGGGATTTAGACTAGTTTACCATCAAATCACTCAAAGCTTTTTTTTAGAAATGTAAGTTATGCTTCAGTCTTCAGGCGAAATGTGACCATCTGTCTTGACATCCAGGCAGCCAGTCAGGGCGGTGGAGCTGGTGGACCCGCCGACTGTCATGCCCTGACCCTGGGGGCCGTGTCTCTTGCAGACAGCGGGGCGGGCTTCCGCTTCTCTTGCGCGAGGCTTCACGTTGGTCCATCGAGCAGAGTGGAGGTGGTCACACGTTGGCTCGCCAGTGGCTGAAGGCAGCGTCAGTGGCAGGTGGAGCCCGCGGTTACTAGAAGGACTTCCTCCCTCTCTTTAGCTAATCTCCCTGCCTCTCAGGAGGCTTAACTGGACTTAACACTAGGTCAGGGCTTACACGACGTTTCCAGCGGGCACCACGATCTCAGCACCTTTCTGTAGGTGCACCGCAGGGCTGGCCCGGCTGAGAAACAAACACAGCTTGTCTGCTTTCTCTGCTCAACTATGCTTTTCCCTTGGTGACTGACCTATATAGAGATGACAGAGCAAAGACAGTGTCCCTTTTTATTTTTATTTTTACCCTTTCTTGTTTCTTTAACTTATCACGGTCTAGGACTGTAAAGAGGATCAGGTCTGCAGCTCGCTGTTAGTCCTGTGTCTTCGCACCCCATTCGGGGGAAGTGTTGGTAGAGGTCCCCCTGCGTCCAGGGTGGGGTCTGGTGGACAGGCTGCCAGGAGGGTGCCTTTGTGACCCCGGCAGCCCTGAGTCCCCCACGTAGAGGCTGCCAGGCGAGTAGTGGCCCCAGAGTGGGGTCAGAGCCACCTCTGCTAGGGCAGTGGAGATAGTTGAGAGAGATGATGCTGAGGCGTCTGGGCCTGGACCCGGGGATGCTGGTGGTGGCACTGACATTATTTCGAGGCACAGAGGGGCCTGACGTTGTGGAGACTTTAACGATCTTGGCGATGCCCACAGCCAGAGAGAGTCATCTGGGAAGGTGTCCCCTTCCTTTGCGGGGCTGTGGGTGCAGTGGGTACTGGTCCTGCTTCACAGGGTTCCTGTGGGGCCTGAGATTTTTATAAAAAATCAGTTACTCACAGATGTATTTACATATAAGTATGCAGCTTTGCTTTTTAAAAAAATCTTACCTATTTACAATCACTTTTATGTATCATTTTTTCTTAACTAGTAGACTTCCTTTTTTTTTTTTGCGGTACGCGGGCCTCTCACTGCTGTGGCCTCTCCCGTTGCGGAGCACAGGCTCCGGACGCGCAGGCTCGGCGGCCATGGCTCACGGGCCAAGCCGCTCCGCGGCATGTGGGATCTTCCCGGACCAGGGCATGAACCCGTGTCCCCTGCATCGGCAGGCGGACTCTCAACCACTGCGCCACCAGGGAAGCCCTAGACTTCCTTTTTTAGAGCAGTTTTATTTAGGTTTACAGAAAAATTTCACAGAAAGTGAAGAATTCCCATGAGCCCCTGGCCTCCCCTCCCCCCGACTCTCCTCTGTTATTAGCATCTTGCATCCGTCTGGCTCGTCGTTAACTGAGATCCACTGTAGCTGTGGCTTTGAACTCACTGTACGTGGCACGCCTTGACGTGTGCCCACCCTCCTGCCCAGCTGTTCTCCGTGGGGTCGTGGTTCTCTAGGTGGTGCCAGCCCTCTCCACTGCCCAAACATGGCAAGGAACCGGGCTCTCTCCACCCCAAATCCAGGCTCCGGCCCCCAGGTCCTGCCGTAAGACCCAGACTGAAGCTGCGCTCACATCTGTGCTACCCCAGCTATTCTGGAAATAATGCAGTATACAGACCCACCTCTGTTCAAGGAAGCTCTCAAGGCCGGTGTAATTTCCTGTTTCCTGGGTCCATTAGGTGGGGGGTGCCATTTCTGGGGTGCTTGTTCCAAGCTCCCCTGGGAGGACCTCTGGGGTCCTCAAGGCCGTCCCTGCCAGTGTGACTTCCTTTTTTTTACTTCTGCGAAGCACTGAGCATGTGGGGGAGCCCGGCCCCCATCTCTTCCCCGGCCACCCCCACCCCGAACCTGGACCTCAGGGCCGCGCCTTGCCCTCCAACAGGATCACACTCCCTTGGTAGAGCAGGTGCTAGCCATCCTCTCCATCCTTCACCGTGAACTTGAGAAAGGGTACTTTCCCTGCACTGAAGCCATTTTATTCCTATTCAGCTCGGTCTTTTCAGATGCAAAAACGTTCATTACCAGACGGTGGATGTAATTGTGACATTGACCCGGGGATCATTTGATGATAGGATAGGATGTGGGGAGCAGAAGCAGCTTCTGATTTATGAAGCCTTTTTTTGGGAGGGGGGCAACTCTGGATCCTCAACAACTCTTCCAGGAAGGACAGTCTCCAGTGAACTCATTTTAATTAGATAAACTATCTAATCAATATCTGAATAGATCAATCAAAATAGCAGCTTTAAAATGAGTGGCTGGAGGGGTGCCTCTGAAGCTAATGGTGAGAAGAATATGTCTGTGGATTGAATTCACTTGTTAGCATAACAGGAGATTAAACTGTAATTAGTGCAGCAGGTCTGGAAGAGAAGCAATCGTGAGTCACAGCAAAACTGCCCACACACCCCATTAGCCAAAAACGCTGTGCGCGCACGTGGCCTCGAGGGGGATCCGGGAGCAAGAGTGGGTCGCTGGCTCAAGACCTTGGGGGCTGGCTTGCTGGGGCATCCGTGAAGGGGCCTGACACCTGGCAGGGCCCCGCCTCCACCTCCAACTCCGGTTTCACCTGCGCTTGTCTCTGCAGGTTGTCGTGTCGACCACGGTCAACGTGGACGGCCACGTGCTGGCCGTGTCTGACAACATGTTTGTGCACAACAACTCCAAACACGGGCGGCGGGCCCGCCGCCTGGACCCGTCAGAAGGTACGGCCCCTTCTTATCTGGAAAATGGTAGGCACATGCTACATGCCTTTTTTTTTTTTTTTTAATTTGCGATGCTTCTTTTTCTTCGTGCCATCCTTTCTGTTGATTCACGCCCAGTTGCTCCCGCCAGGCCCCCTCGCTGGTCAGACCCCCGTCCCTGGGACAGAGCCCCCCGCCCCAGCATCCCTCTCCCCTCCCTCACTGGCGGTCTCAGCTTTCCCACCCACCTCACCTGCCGTGGCCCTCACTTTATTGGTTTGTCTGTGTCTGAGCTTGCTTTTGCTGAGCGCTTTTCCTGCAGTTTTAATGTATTTGGTTTTATTTTGGCTGGTCTAGCCCCCATCCGGCTCATCCCCAGATGCTTTGGGCACCTTTTGGTGGGCGCTCACATCCTGGTCCCGTGAGCCTGAGCTCATGGACTTCAAGGACCCCCTGGCCCTCCATGGAGAGCGGACGTGTGTGTGTGTGTGTGTGTGTGTGTGTGTGTGTGTGTGTATGCGTGTGCACGTGTGTAGGTATTCACACGTGGGGGGTGGTTGGAGGGGGTGAGGAAGAAAACGGCATAAAATGTTGCTAACCAAATGCTTTCAGGTGATGGACTCTGCTTGTTAAAAGAATTTCGGTGAGGGTGACAGGCAGGCAGGCGTGTAAGTCAGACTACGGCAACACGCAGACCCTGGGCCTTCCCAAGTCTCCCTGTCACCAGCTCCGTGCGGACGCGCGGGTCCCGCCATGTGTCACCTCCCCTCCAACATGAGGTCCTTTCCTCTCTAAGACATTTCACGAAAACCATGAGATTCTGACCAATACGAAGTGTTGGGAAAGTAATATGAGGTTTTTTTGTTTTTAAGTGAATTGCAAACAAAACAGCATGATTAAATTCTTTAGAGCAAAAGAATCCATAAAACTAAGCAGTTAGAAGACACATTCTCTAGACTGAGGTCTTGGATTTAGGAGCCGCCCGTGAGGCAGACAGACATGTACACAGGAAAATGAATGAAGCCCGTGCAGGTCATCAGAATGAAATATGATTCAGACATAAAAACTGGAAGACAATTTGTGAATCTGCTGAGGTCCACAAAAATAAACTAATTTGTTTTTCTACATTAATGACTAAGGTGTAAGAGAACAAAAATATAATAATTAAAGGTCGCCCTGGGTGCCAGGGTCATTAGAATCTGTGACGTACTGTTTATCTCCTTCCAGTGCACTGAAGGTAGGTGTGTGTTTTGCTTAGTAACCATCACTAATGAGGTTCACAATTAAGAAGGTTGGATCCCCGTCCTCAGCGCCCCGCTTCCCCAGAGAGCCAGCGCTGGTAACGTGATAGGTTCACGAGGCCCCCGCAGCCCTCTGGTGTTAGGTTGTAGCGTGGGTCCAGAATCAGCCTCCTCTAATGAGCTATTATGATCTGAGCAAAGTACAAGTATTTATTTTTGTAAGTAGCATGAAAAAGCATTTGACTGTAAGCAGAAAATATAGCATTTAGAAAAATAAAGGCCACTCGTGAGTACCTTGGAGATAAACCCCGACTAATCAAAAGCTATTTGCAGAAGCAGTCTTGCTCGAGATTATTTTAGGTTTGTTTTTCAATTTTTTTAATCAACGTTTGAACCAAGTCACTTTCTTGCAAGAGATTGAAATATCTTACCCAGTCCCCCCCAAATGACTCATAATTAAAAGATGCAAATAGGTGACTCTGAGAACTAGCACATATAGGTCTTTGAGGAGGAGGCATTAGTCATCAGTGGGAAGGGTTTTGTTTGTTGCTCTGTAATTAATGCCCAGTTCTCAAGAGCCCTACAGAATATGACGGGGTGCTCTCTGGGATGAAGAGAGATGCTTCCTCCACTTGCCGAGAGGGCTGACGCTTAGGAAGTTCATTTTAGGTTCTGGATGTATCATCCCCAAAAACCCTTTTCTTCCTTCTGCCTGGTTAGTTCATGTCTTAGGGGTGGATGTTGGCTTTGCATCGGTCCCACATTCTTTAAGGAGAAAGTGCC
>NC_136914.1:227098076-227110576 GCF_949752795.1 Hyperoodon ampullatus | reverse complement strand
CCGGAGCCCTTCCCCAGTAACGGGCAGCTCCTCCCGTGTGGGACCTCTGCCCGTGACAGGCCATCAGAGGCGCTAGAGAAGGTCCCCCAACATCACGTGGAAGAATTGCTGATCAAAGGCCAGGACAAAGCCGGCCTCCGTGAGGCTGCAGCCTTCAGCCCAGGCCTCTGCTCGCAGGGCTGCTGGGAGCACCGTGCTGGACCTCCTGGTCCCGCTCCCCTGTGCCCGCCCTCGCTGTCTGTCTCCCCTCCCCCAGCAGGGCCAGGCCGCAGCAGCATTGTAATAACTCATGCAAATGTGAGCGCTCCCAGACAAAGGGAGGTCAGGCCAGCGGCTGGGGATTCCTGTCGACAAACAATATTAGGTGTAAAATGTGTACCTTTGACAAAAGTATTAATATCGTGCTTTTGATTTTTTTTTTCCTGATGAAAAATGAAAAGTAGTAATTGTGAAGTGACAGAGGAAAATGAAGTTTTGAACCAAAAGGCAAAGTTCGCGGATGAAAAAACCCAACCCAATTAGCTGCTTATGAGGAATCGAAATGCAAGGCATTTGCTCTTCCGTCTCCCTCATCAGCCTTTGATTGACTCTGCTCAGATCTGGACCGCAGAGCAGATAAATCGACGTGCCACATGCACGCGATGCTTAATCATTTGTAATAGTCATATTTGCCCTGAAACATAATTTGCTACATCAAGCCATTTTTTCCCCTCACTCACTGGTATTCCGTGGCTTGGCCTTTGCTTTATAAAACATTTAAGAGTTTGCTTTAAACACATCAACGTGCTGATCTACGATTGCCCTTTGCGTGCCGCCCAGAGGAGCGGCCGCCTCTCTCTGGCCCCGCCCGGCGTGGCTGGAGGTGGGCAGCGTGGCGGCAGCGTGGCGGCAGCGTGGCGGGCTCTGAGGTCTGCGTTCTCTGTCTTGTGCGGGCAGCCACTCCGTGCATCAAGGCCATCAGTCCCAGTGAAGGCTGGACCACGGGGGGAGCGACCGTGATCATCATCGGAGACAACTTCTTTGACGGGCTCCAAGTCGTCTTCGGGACGATGTTGGTCTGGAGCGAGGTAAGCCCGCGGGGTCGGTGCGCGTCCGGCGCGGCTTTGTCCGAGGACCGTCGGACGTGCTGTCGATGGTGCATCCTGTCGCCAGATCCCTTGAAACCGACGGTGCGCCCGTGGCAGGGGCTCCTCCGGTGGGCGGGTGCAGACCGCTGCCCCGCAGCCCTGGGGTTTCAAGCCTGGCGTCGGAGGTCCCTGAGTGCCCTGGAACAATTAGTGCTAGAATTACTAGAAGCAGGTTTAAGGAGACATATGGTGGTGATTTTCATATGAATGATGCCCTGTGGCCTTTCCTGCAAACTGAAACCGGGATCATTTGCAGATATTTTTCTGAAAGCACAACTGTAGGTCCCGAGTCTCTGGGTGACAGCTAAGAGGGAACATTCCAAGACGATGGTCCAATTTTTGCTCATTTTGGTAATTATGTCCAACTGGCAAGTGTCCGCCTCTTACACCCAGCGCCGCTGAAAGCCTCTTCCCTGTGTGGTTTTTATAGCTGATCACTCCCCACGCCATCCGAGTCCAGACCCCACCGAGGCACATTCCTGGAGTCGTCGAAGTCACCCTGTCCTACAAATCCAAGCAGTTCTGTAAAGGTGCTCCTGGGCGGTTTGTCTACACCGGTGAGTTCACATTTCCAACTTTCGTGGTGTATCGGTAGATGCTTCCTCCCAAGGAGGGCCTCTCGGCCCCCGGGGGCCCCCTGCATGGGTTCTGCAGTCAGGACGGGCGATCCCCTGTGGCCCTCCGGTTGGTGTATTCGGGGGCAGTTTCTACATCCTCTTCCACATGGTGTGACGCTATGGACAGGTGCAGCCAGCTCGGGCCAGGTGACCTGGGCCCCTCCCCCCATCCGTGGAGCCTCCCATCTCGCCTGCAAAGCAAGGTGGTGGGAGCTGTCGGTAACCACAGTCCTCCTGCTTCCATCGGGTGGCTGCCCCGCGAGGTCCCAGAGGTTAGGCTGCGTACCCGAGGTCACACGCCCCCTGTAAACGGGAGCGGGTCTCTGCCCCGGGCCTGGGGCCTCACACCCCACACCGCACTGCTGCTTCAAGGGGGTCCGTATTCTGGGAGGGTCTCGGACACACTGACGTCACCAGGAAGGGTCACCTCTGAGGTCCCACGTTTGCTCTCTGAAAGTCGTCTGCTGCAGTGCTTTGCCCACAGGCTGCTTGGAGAACACCATGCGTCTGAGGTTGCTACTGAGAAAGGCCGTAAGTGACCATACGGCTTGTGCGCATTGGGACCTCTAGTCCTGCCACCTGCAGAAGCTGTAACCTCTGAGACGTGCTTCTGGGGGTGGCCGGCACCTGCTGAGCCCCACGAGGGTGGAGGGGACGAGGGCTTGTTCTTGGACAGAGTGGCCTCCACGTGCTCGCGTGGTCAGGGTGGTGGGGGAGGTCCGTGCGGGAGCCTGGCTGGGAGCCGGGGGCTCTGTCCACGTGCTGTCGCCTGCTGCAGGATGCCCGGGGCAGGTCTGGCCTCCCCCTGGGATGCAGGCCTCTCCTCTGTCCAGTGGGTGGGTGACAGGGTGGAGACGAGGTCCCTTCCACTTTGGGGTTGGGAGAGGGAGAAGGGGTAACTCACTCACCCCTGTCAGGAAGCGTGAGATGCAAAATGTAAATTCTTCCACTGACCACTTTCCAGCAGGCCCTGTGTCACTCCTATGGCCGTGCCTGGCTTGGGTCCTTGCAGAGGGCCAGGGCTGCTGTCCCCAGAGGCACCCACACCCTCAGCAGCCAGGGCTGCCAGTGACACCGGGGCCCTTGATGCGGGGAGGCCGTCTCCTCTCCAGCCCCCAGCGGCCCTCACGTGGTTAGGAGGGGAGAGAGGTTCCCTGCCCCATGCTAGGGGCCGTTTCCTCCCGTGGGACCAGCTTGTGCCCCATGGAGCCCAGAGCTGCCTGAGAGCCAAGCGGATGAGGGCGGAGCAGACGCGATGGGTGCACGTCCCGGCCCGCTCCCGGGCAGGTGCTCCGGGCCTCCTGGTGAGCCCGGGAGGCAAGATGGAGGGGGGCGGTGCCCCCAGCTGGTGAGGCCTCCGCGTGTTAAATACAGCCGCACAGAAGCGGGTTATGAAGTCGGGGCACTTGTGAGCGCTTGTACCCGTGGCCGCCGCGGCCGCCAGGTCCCGGGAGGTGGGGGCCAGGCTCCCCGCAGCGCTGGGCCGTCTCTGCAGGGCCCCTGACGGCCTGTGGGTGCCCGTCCAGCTCTGGCTGTGAACTCAGGCCTTGGGGTCCTGGGCGCTCTGCTCGGCTCCACCCGGTGTGGCCTAGGGACCTGGGGGGACCCCCGAGTCCAGCTTTCTCCTCGGTGCCGTGTGTGACCCGGGCTCCCGTCAGGTCTGGGTTCTCGGAGGAGGGGACGTTTATGAGCCGGGCGGCTGGGAGCCAGACCACGTGTGGGCGCCAGGTTGGGTCAGGCACCCGGTGAGCGTGTCCGTACGTGGTGGGACCGATGGCTCTGCCCCAGATGGACGGGGAGTCGGCCGTCCCTGTCAGCCTCTCTGGCCTCCTGGCCACTCCCCCGCGGGCGCCTCCGGCCCTGCCCCTGACATCGGGTTCTTGACCCGCGGGCTTTTGGTGCCGAGGTCGGCGGGCTATCGTCAGCAGCAGCGACTCTTTTGAGAGGAGACACAGTAGCAGGAAGGTCTGGTTCTTCACCCCACGGTTGGCCACTGAGGATGGTGGCCCGCGTGGCAGGAAAGGGCCCCGTGCTGAGCATCGCGGCGGGCGCGGGTGCGGCTGGAGGGGAAGGCGCGAGGGCAGGGGGCCGCCCGTCGCCGCCAGCGGGGGTCCCGTGGCCGAGGGCCTGCCTCCCTGGGGCTGCGGTGGGGCAGCGCTCTCTGTAGCCCGCTGCCCTCGGCCGGGCAGGATGCTTTCCTTGGCTGGAGGCCTCGTGCCCGCAGGGCGGTGGGTGTCCCCGAGTCTGTTCCAGTGACACCCGCGTCCCGACGCCCATATTCCATTCCTGCAGCCGACGCCGTGACCCCTCCCTGCTGATGGGGCTTCTTGGACCCCAAGTTCAGGGTCCCGGCTGCCCAAGGCTATGGGGTTTCCTCCATCAGGAGTTCTCCCACGAACGGGCCTTTCAATGAAGCCATTCAGTGAGCTTGGCCTCTCCGCGGGGGCTAATTTACGGCCTTCCCCCACACCCCCGTCATTAACGGGAATATACATTTCAAACGCACGTAAGGGATATGGGGGCCTACACTCCCAGGGAGCAGAGGAAAGGTGGGGTCATAACCTGTCTGACCTGGAAGCTTCTGTCTGATTTGCGTTGCCCTGAAATTGATGGGACAGAGAAGCAATCATTGGGAATTGCTCTCCCTCTGAAAGCTGAGCCAGCCCTTCTGCAGGCAGGACACGGGCGCAGCCCCTGCGGGGAGGGCCCCGTCCCCTGGGCACCTGGCTCCCATCAGCATCCCCGGGCCTGGAGGCTGCGCGGACACCGTCACACTGAACCCTCGGGGTGAGGCCGCCAGGCCTGGGGATGAGGAACCAGAGCGCTGAGGAGGGCCCCCTCACCCGGCCCCCAGCCAAAGGCAACGGCCTAAGTGATCCGTGTACGGCGATCTGAGAAGCACCAGAGTCTTCAGAACCAGACCCGATTAGTCAACCCAGAGTGGGCGTAGGCGGTGGGGGGTGGGGCAGGCCAAGCCCATCCATCCAGGCCCCTTTGCCTGCTGCTTTCAACTACTATAAAGAGACAATTACCTTGGGAAGCAGTGGCAGTGCAGTTGATTAGCACACGGCGAATTAAAAGAATGAGTCACAATGACATGTCCAGCTCTTCCGTACTAGTCCTTTGTATTCCCAGCGTGCCTCACCCCTGTTGTAAGAAGGTCAAAAATTAGAGAGAGAGAACAATTTTCAAGCGGCTAGCACTTAGGAGCAGAATTAACAATCACTCTGTATGTAATTGCCAGTTAATAGTAAATTGCCTTCTGGACTGTAAAATGCAATATAAACGGGTGGGCACCTAAAATTAAATTAATGAGATATTTGCTGCATTTAAAAGTGAACAGTGCAAATTAATAACTGAGTGTAATGCTTCTTTTAATATTTGTCTAATAGTGTATCACTTGCTTGTTTAATAATAATTAAAATAGTCCCGGAATATCCTACCTGAGGAGCTCAGTGGTAAGGGCTGATTGAACAGTTTCACATTCGTAATTTCACCAGTAGAAAGACATCAAATTGTTAAGAGCAGTAAAAGAAATTCTTTTTTAATTATAATGTAAGCATTGTGGTGTTACTTGTTAAGACAAATTGGCATTTGTATGCTTCTAATTGAAATTACGTTTGAGCGAAAACCGCTTTTACAGACACATTCCAAGTGTGAGGTGTTCATGCACAGATGCGAGTGTCCCTGATTTCCTAACACGTTCATTTGGCAGAAGGGTTTTCCTATTACACAAAAAAGCTGGAGCTGCTTGGTGGTGGCCTGAGTCCCAGCATGGTTCCGCGGGACACCAGGACGCAGCCACGGGGCTCTTCCTGTTGACCTCTTGCGCCCAAATGTGTGGTTGACCCACCCTCAGTTTAGAGATTTCTTTTGCTCAATTAAAGGAATTATATCACCAATTACCAGGAATCAACATGCTGTCTGCCACGGGCCCAGCCAACCCGGTTACTAAACAAGATGCTGGCAGCAATGGTGCCCAGGGCCAGAGCGGCACAGAGCTTGGGCCGGTCTTAGGTCTGCAAAGCACTGACTACATGGGGACATAAAAATGGTCATTTTCTGCACAAAGACGTGCATCCAATTTCAGTCACGAAATCATTACTCAACCAGTAGCTGCTAACTGTTTGTGTTCTTCCCGATACAGTGTTTATGGTTGGCTGGTTTGTTTTTTTAAATCCCGTTGTGCCGTAAGACTGGCGACATGTCAAGGAGGTGACCGCCCTGTCCTCGGGAGCTGTCCCGGCACCGGGTGGCTCGCCCGTGGCCACCGTATCCTCTCACAGCCTTCTGCCACCGAACCCACACTTCACCGCACCCCTTGAAGGGCGCCGGCGTTCCTGAAGTGTTGTAAAGCTCTTTTGTGAGTGTTCAGATGTGATTCTGTCAACAGCATGGTGACACACAGTAAGTCAGTGGCGCCCTCGACCACAGCCGGCTCCAGCCAGCTCTCTCCCAGGCCAGCGCTCTTCAAACAAATTACTTGTATCCCCGGAGCAAATGATTCCTAATTGCCTTCCACAAATCATACTGTTTCTACTTCGCTAAACTAAATGCTAATGCCTTCCCCTTCAATGTAAACCAACCGATTATTTTGATTATAAGTTCTTAACCACGGAGGTGGACACGGCGGAGATACCTCCGTTCCGAGTTCTGAGTTTGGGGTTCAGGAGTCTGTGACTCCTAGGCTCCCTGTCCCGGCCAGTGAGGCCCGGCAGCTCCGGCTGCTACCTGTGCGTTCCCGGCTGCCGCGGGCGCCCAGCAGGCCCAGGGCTTCCACTGGTCCCAGCTCGCCAGTTGGATGGTGTCAGTGGAGATCCGCCGTCCCCTGGAGGATAGACAGCCTCACTTTCACGTGAGGTTAGTTATATGGAAGAACACGCTGAGCTCAGGCCACCTTTGGGCCCGTCCGGAATCAGAGAGCTGGGATAGCGACTCAGATAATGCACGACTCCAACGCAGTTTCTCCTCCCGCCCCAGCCACGTTGGCTCGTCCTTGGTTACGTGTTGGGGGCAGAGGGCGAATTTCTCCCCACTGGCTGGGATGGTGTGCAGACCTGGGCGTGGAGACCGGCTGGTCATCGTTGGGGTCATTGGCGGGGCTCCTTAGGGCCACAGAGGAAGGGAGGGCGTGCCCCACCTCCCGCCGGTGTCCTCTGCATAGTGCGGTCCCAGCATTAGATCAAATGACGATTAGTGAATCTGCCAGCTCGCTGAGTGGGTGCTGAGGGCACAGATCCAGTCCCGGGTCCCTCTAAAGAATGGGGCGGTGAGGGCTCCCGGGATCCCTGCTGTTTCCTTCCTCTCCTGTCTCGACAGAGGCCGGGAGAATGAGACACACCGTTGGTGCTATTGCACAAGTAGACTATTTGTCCTAATCAGTGACACCCATTTACTAGAATTGCTTAAAATGAACTATACCTCATACAGAAATCGCACATTTAGAGGAGTTCCATTCATCATCTGAAAATTGAGGGCCAGTAAACTTTTCTGCTCCTCCAGTGGGATCACAGGCATGCATCAAAATGTTAGAAATGATTGGTGAGAGGGAGCTGTCACCCATTTATCAAGGAAAAGAACATTATTTGCTAATTTCCCAACCAGGCTGGTGACAGGGTGCTTCGTCTTTGGACCCACGGTGACCAGCATGGCCTTTTTGTTATTAGTACAAGTCAAGCGCTTTTGGGCAGTTGCTAACAAGACACATTTGTCTGTCATCGGAGGGGCTTTGGTTGTTTTCCAAGTGCTGTGACCACAGGCCGCTCTTCCCGCGGCCCGATGGCTGTGCTCGGCGGGGCTGTGCTCACCCGGGAGGAGAACCGACTGATAAATCACGAAGTTTCCACATCAAGGTGAAGGTATTGACTCTCGGCACCGAACCTGACAGAACGCAGCAGAGAGGAGACAACCATTTGTCTTCCCCAAAGGACAAAAGGGTCACGGGTTTCCCTCAGTGGTTGCGGGGACACAGGCCCGCTAACCTCCCCCTACCCGGGAGGCCCCGGGCACGAGGCGCGGGATGGGACTGGGCCCCGTCCAGGGTTTTATTTGGCGTCTCTGGCTGGTCAGGGTGCCTGCGCTGCTTCTGGGACAGGATGTGGGGTGGCAGGGAGATGGAGGAGGGACCCTTTAAAAGCACAACAAGAGTGAACAGCATCAACGGAAGTGCAGAAGAAGGCAGTGATAACGGGGTAAAAACAGAGCCCACGAGTCACCCTGGCAGGAGCAAGTCCCGTAGCTTCAAGGAGGAAGACCAGGGGAAGCATCAGAACCACCGTTTCAGCGGAGAACCCACCGAGGAAGCCTGTGAGCCTTCTGTTGCCGAAGAGGAGAAGAAATAGGCCCCCCCGCCAGCCCGTGGCCCTGGAAGAGTAGAAACAGGAGAGAAATGTCTCTTGTTTTCTTCCTGGCTGCCTGCAGTCGCGGAAGCCACAGGCCTCCTCCACCACGTCCCTTTGGCTGCGCGCGAGGCCATGGCCCAGGCGGGAGGCGGACGGGGTGAGTGGGGTTTGCTGTCGGGGGCTGTGCGAGCTGGGACGAGGATGCCCCTGGGGTCCAGGGGCTGCTCGTGTTTTCATTTGAAACCTTTGTTTTGGGAAGGTCTTTAGGCTCTCGGCTGAGGCTTGGATCCTAAAGGCTGAACCCGAGAAAAAGTCCGTTTAAAAAAGTATCATTTGAGGGCCTCCCTGGTGGCGCAGTGGTTGAGAGTCCGCCTGCTGATGCAGGGGATACGGGTTCGTGCCCCGGTCTGGGAGGATCCCATATGCCGCGGAGCGGCTGGGCCCGTGAGCCATGGCCGCTGAGCCTGCGCGTCCAGAGCCTGTGCTCCGCAACGGGAGAGGCCACAACAGTGAGAGGCCCGCGTACCGCAAAAAAAAAAAAAAAAAAAAAAAAAAAAAAAAAAAAAAAAAAAAAAGTATCATTTGAATCAGTTGGGCCTTTTTTATTCATTACAGAAAATGCAAACTTGAGTCATTCGAACTTTCTTAGAATGGTTTTTCAGTAAAACAACGGAAGATGGGAGCCTCTTCGTCGGTGATGTGAACTGTTTGCTACACCCCCCAAAATAAATACATAGAAGTTTTCAAATGCTCTTAACGAGCATGTGGAATAACTTGGTTCCAGGAGGGACCTGGGTGCACGTGGCTGGCACCCGTGCTCTAGTAGAAGACGCATTACAGAGCGTGTTAAATTTTAAATACAGAACCTCCCATCGAGACAGTAGGCCACTGCAGATCTCTGTACCTGTCGGTGTAAATCATCTTTGGGGGAAGTTCCTCGAAGGTGCAGCCTGGCAGTGGGTCCATCATCCGCCTTCCAGACGCCACCCTTCCCGCCCTCATGACCGCCCTCGCTTACGCCCTCCACGCACGGGAATCCTACCGCCTGACAGGGTGAGCTCTGCAGGGCCGGCCCAGCCTTCTACCGGCCTGACTCTCTCCCACCCGGAGCATCTGAGGACCAGAGTCAGGGCATCTGGGCGGCTGGGTGAAGAGGGGATTCTGCCAGGTTTCTTCCCCATCTTTTCACCCCTTTTGATCCTCCCGGGAGAAGGCCCTTGCCAGGGACCCCCCTTGGCCCTTCAGGCCTCAGCCCTGGGGATGGGAGGGGGTGGGGCCCGGCGATGTGGCGCTCCTGCCCATCCTCAGGATCCGTGTGTCTGGCGCTGTGATCAGCCAGATGCTTTGGCCCCCATGATCACTTCCACCCGCTTTTGAAGACCAGCGTGGCACCATTCCTTGCGAACACGTCCCCGGTGCCCTTTGGGATGAACAAGCACCAAGCCCGCCCAGGGGCTGCTGCTCCTCGGGTACTTTTACGGCAGGACCTCGGTGACCCTCAGGGCGTCCGGCCGCCGTGCACCCCAAGCTGAAGACGCTCAGTTTGCCTGTGTGCTTGTTGTCCGTTACAATGGAGGTCGTTTCCAAAGTTGACCCATTTTACCACCATGGAGGTGAGCTACGCGTGTGCGAGGTGCTGGGGCCGCAGCCTCACGTGCCCTGCCCGCGAGCCACCTGCCAACGGTCCCTCCTCACACCCTGGCGACCGGCCCAGGCCGCGTGCGCTCTGTCGTGGCACCAGGGGGCCCACCTGCCAGCCACCTGCCTCCTCTTCACCACCCTTGACGCCACGCCCACCTGGTGCCTTCTTTCCTCCGGCACTCAGAGAATACCCGCCGACAGTGTTGATCTTTAAGGCGAGCACAGCATCCAGGGTGGGATGCTGAGGCTTCGTGTCGACGTGGCTTGGAATTTACCCGTGGTGTCTGGCGTTCAGTGTCTCCCCGAGGCCCGCCTGGGCCTGGTACTCTGCAGGTGATGCAGAGAAGGCGGGAAAACAGCTGTGTCTCGTAGGTGCGCTCGCGGTGGGTTCCTCGCGGGGCCCCAGGCTGGCTTCACCCTGGCAGCCCCGTGCCTGGTTCTGGGCTGCCCTCGACCGATGTACGGCGCCCGATCCAGCTGACTCAGAGCCTGATGGGAACGAAAAAGAGAAGAGACCGTAATGAAACAGTCCCGAGAGCTGTTCGGGTCTCCGAGGAGAGGGGCAGCCGTGGCCCCGTGGGGTCTGTGGGCGGAGCACCTCTGCAGAGACGGGGGGCTGGGGCCGGCGGGCTGCGCCCCTGCGCGTCAGCAGCAGGGTCGGGGGTCCGCAGACAGACGGCAGAGCCTGCGCCACGGGTGGAGGAGATGGAGGGAGCGCGTCAGGCGGGACTGTTTTACTTGAGAGACGAAACCAGGATCCTGTGTTCACAGACTCTGTTTTGTGATTTCAATATTTACATTAATCTTGGCGACGCCTTTAAAGGCTCTGCCTTAGAATGTTGCTTCTCCTCTTTGTTCACCTTGAAAACCCAGGGGTTACAAACGCCTCCGTGGGCATTGAGGAGGGCCAGCTTATCCCCTGGACGGGGGGGTCTCTTCCTCCGCCCTCTGCTCCACCCCTCACAGCTGGGGGCCTGCTCACCCCAGTTCCGGCCTCCGTTCTTTTACGCAGATGCCAGACGCACCGCAGACAGTATTCAGGCCGTGAGAGGCCTTTCCCTCGGTATAGGCACAGCTGGCACATGCATTCTAATCTAGGTTAGGGGTGTTACTTTCACTTAAAAAATTTTGTTCTGTATTCAGATATAATTCACACAGCCTAAAATTCACCCAAAGTATACAATTAAGGGGTTTTTAGTACAGTCCCAAAGCTGTGCAACCACTAACCTAAGTCAAGAACAGTTCCTTACACAAAAAGGAGCCCTGCATCCATCAGCAGTCCCCCCGCCCCCCCACCAGGCAACTACGAATCTACTTCCTGTATCTATGCATTTGCCCCGCTGGACATTTCACGTGCATGGAATCATACAGTATATGGGGTCCTTTGTGACCAGGTTCGTCCACTCACGTTTCCCCCGGGTGGAGGTGTGATCAGCGCTTCCTTCCTCTGTGTGCCTGAAGGGTCTTCGCTTGTACACAGAGACCACATTTTATCCATTCATCTGTCGGTGGAGCCTTGGTACAGTTGCTTCTCAGGATCCCCCGGGGATTGGTTCCAGGACCAAAGCTGTGGATGCTCAAGTCCCTTACAGTGTGGTCCTTCGTATCTGAGGTCAGGGCTGAGGATGTGGCACGGGCGGATACAGAGGGCCAACTGTAAGACAAGTGATGCTGCTGTGAAACATTCGTGAACAAGTTCTCGCATGGATACATGGGAAACGTCATGTTCACCTTGACTTCTCCAAGTCAAAAGTGAAGTATACCTTCTCCACTGGCTTGGTATTTTCCAGAAGCCCTGTGGGTCCTCGTGGTCCTTATCTGTTACTATGGAGCACCTACTGTGCGCCCTGCGCTGAGCAGGGCAGGTGCTGTGACACAGGGTGACGGCCGCACCTTCCGGGAGCAGCATGTGATCGGGTGGCCTGGGACGTGTGCCCCGGGGGCTGGTTGCCTCGGGCACACGGGAGGGAGGGGTCTTCCCAGAGCAGGGCCACCTCCAGCCTTGGGAGGGGGTGAACTTCCAGAGCTCCTTTCTCAGCTTATCTCTCTACGGAGATTTTACGCGGGTTTCAAGTGTGCCGACCCACTGCCCGGGTGGTTCTCCACAGAGCGCTTTGTTGCCCACTTGGGTTTTACCCCTCCCCGCTCAAAATCTCTAAGAGGGTCGACAGCACAGGCACGCTTGATTTTTCTTTCTTAAAGGAAGGGTGACATCTGGGTAGTTTGTGCTCTTTGTTCTGTTGAGGATGATTTTTATTGGCCACCATCTCCCTCCCTTTTGTTCAGACTCTCTTACACGTGGAGGGAAGGGGCTACCTTTGCCGGAACAGCCGGGCTGGGGGAGGTGAGGGTTGCAGGATGGCTGGTGCCCCTCCCCTGCCTCCCTGGGGAGCGTGTCTCGGGGGTCCCTGTCACCGGGGCCGAGCCCTCTGGGGAGTGGGAGCATCCGACGCCACGTGCCTTGGTTTTCCTTAGCTGCCGGCCTGGGCTCCGTAGACGTCGTTTGAACGTGACTATAAAAGCCGTAATCTGGTGCATTCTTTGAGGTATGTAAACAGAATTGTTTGAATGCAATCCAACAGTTGTCGGCAAGGGTATTATTTTGGGAACAAGGAAGATGTGCTGTCCCCTTTTCTGAGTCTGGTGTCACATCACAATGCCGCCGTCCGCTGCCAGGCGGCGGTGAATGGCGCAGGTCCCTGTGCACTGGGCCGGGCGTGTGAATACCAGACAGTCCTCCCCGTGAGGCCGAGGCGATGCTTGACTTCCAATTA